>NW_015374150.1:1003154-1016354 GCF_001272555.1 Dufourea novaeangliae | reverse complement strand
GTTATTTTGTATTAATAGCATTAATTCGTATTAATTAGAATATTAAGATAATATTAGTTCTAAGCTGAAGAACGAAGACAACCGACGAGGGAACTTAGTTTTTTATAGGTTTAGGCTCAACAAAGAAGTCATCCGCCGAGGGATTTTAGTAGCGATAGTATTACATAGTTAAGATTTAATTTATTTATAAGGTTTATTGTGAAAGGTGGGTGGATGTAGAACTTGTGATTCCATCTACCTACCTTGGGCCTCCACTCGCAGCAACCTCCTCGTGGTGAGGCCTGGGCAATCGGTATTCTCTTCGGTAAAGTACTGTAAACTGAAGACAATATCGAGCTAATGGCTGCGAACTTCGAAGCTATCTCATAAAACCACGTTCTATAGTATATTACATCGAACTAGGATCATTTTAGAAATCGATATGAGATTCAAAGTGTAAAAATGTCTAGTACTTTGAATGTTTTAGAAAATTATTCGAGATAAAGATGTATGGAACTACTGAAAATTACTTTAGATTCCTTTTCCTTATTCTGTAAATTCATTGATTGGAATATGAATGCTGCTGGAAGTATGAACATTTTCACAGGATAATGATATAAATGGAACTTTAACACTTTTTTAAGTGTTACAGTGATATTTCGTTATATGTTCCATAATGTCAATAATATTGATTTCCCCGCAACACCCATAATTATTACAAATGTCAATATAACGAAATATCTTTTATGCGACGTTTGTGGTGTAATAAAAATCTGTGTTTCTATTATGTTTTTGATACATATTACTCCGATATTTGAATATGTTTTCCACACATATTAGTCCGCTATCTGAAAATATACATACGTTCGTTGTCACTGTTAAACTGTTGTAATAACAATGGAATAATAAAATAATTTACTCAAATGTACATAATAATACATATACATATTCATAAAAACATTATTAAAGGCAATAACTTTTTTGTACGCGAAACAAAACCAATAGGTCTGTCGGGGCTGGAACCCAAGACTCCTTTCTAATACGGTTATTTTATAAGCGCAGATTTTTGGATAGCTTCGAGTTGAATTGAACCGTTATAATAAGGTTACCGTAACTATCGCAGCACAGGCGTTTTTGGTTTAATTTATTAGGGAAGGATAGAAAAGTATATTTAACGCGTGCAATTAATATCTCCATGTATTTTGTTATATATTTACAATTTTATAACAGAAACGTTAAACGTAACAGGTAGTCTCGCACTCGACTGAAGGATGGACATATGTAGGTGTCTTTCCAGTAGAGCGCAAGGCCAGCTAAAAGTCACATAAATATAATAATATTCGTCATAATAAATTCATTACAATCCATAATATGTATATGTAATATACGTTATGTAAATTTTTTTTCTTAAACATCCGTTCAACCGGTTCAGTTGTTTTCCCTCCAGCTTCATGCACTCTTACCGACTCCTTCCATATTAATTACGCCTATTATTACTCGCATTTTCTTTTAGTCTTTAGTATATTCGGATTGTCCGTACTTGATGATATTTATTATGTAACTCTCTCGTGAAATTCTCTGTCTTTCGCGAGTTTCTTTTTTAAAAAAGAAAAAAACTTTATTCTCTGTTTTCAATACATTTGTAACAATGCAGGAAACGTTCGAACGCTACTCGATCATTGTAGATTTCTTGGCGAGAACATTCAGAACGATTTCATTGATTTTTCTGCCTTCGTCGCTTAACGTATGTACAAAAACTTTGATTTTTCTTTTGGTTTCACTAACACGTGCTCTTTTCCCCTTTAAGCTCGGATTTCACGACATATTTTAGCATTCCATTATGATTGTTTCCTTAACACATTCACTGTTGTCAAATTTCGATGGTGGTTTTGTGTTGTATATACTTTGTACCTATATATTTTTTTTTTCAGTTAAATATAATTCAATGTAATATTACACTGTGATAACAATTACATTATATTGTGGTAAGACGTATTCTGAAATCAACTTCAGTTCTCGGCAAAAGATACTGAAATCAAAAGCTACTAGCTATTGTACGTTTTATTAACTTTTCTTTTTGATTCTGTGAGATTTTGATTTTGAATAATTTACAACAATGAAAGTGTTAAGCGTTGTTCGTTGAGTGATCCTTTGCAACATATTGTTTTCAAGTATACTAGACATCGCTACAAAATTTGTAAGATTTTAAGCAATAAAAAATTGGTTCTTAATAACAATTAGAGTAAGTATTCTTCTTGAACGTCAATGTACCCACGCGATACAAAACTCTCCATATCGAATCGGTAACAAGGGGGTTTGTGCTTTTAAAATTGTGCTCCAAAGGATCAAATCAAACCGTAGGAGGGTATCGCTCAATCGTATCAGTTGGAGTTACATCCTTGCGTTTCTTTCTGTTTTTTTTTGTTCGTGAATTTCCGAGTCTTATGGCAGTGTGTTACATATAATAACGAATTTACGGTAGTCTTTATATTACACCTATATGTATACGTATATTTTTACAAAAAGTCACGCACACACTTCGAGTCCAGTACTCGTCGAAGAATCTTGCCCCCTTCACGACGCCCCCCACACATTAACGTCACTGAAAGGCAGCGTAGACTCTTTATAAACGTTCAATTACGCGGTGTACAATCATTTCACGCACACTTTGCTGTCGTCTGTGTTAAGTCGAAGCCCGGCCATTGTCGCGGTAACATTAAACAATAACTATATCATGTGCTGTTCGGTTACGAACTTCGAATTTCTAAATGAAAAAACTTAGACAATTTGGTGGAAATTGTGCACGATAGGATAAAAACAAACTACGTTGCTCGTCGACGATCAAAGTTCCTGATTGGTTAACGATGCTTACATAAATGTTAATTCCATCTCCGTTTATACGTTTGAATAGTTCTTCGAGTATGTTTAACCTGATTGTTACCATTCAGATAAATAGTGTAACTCAATTTCCAAACAGTTCAGAGTCGGACAGTCTCTTGTTGAACTCTTTACGCAACGCAACTATTCGTAAGATTTAATTGATTATTAAACGACGTTACATCACTTAAAGATTATACATATTTGATCGTTTGATGTTACGACTTTCACATGATCATCTTAGTAACAATGCTATTCATTTGGTAGCACTGTTCAGTGGACGGTCCATTGTGTTCTCTGTACAGCAAGCACCTGGGGTGCACGCATGTGTGATATTTAAGACAATGAAACTTATAGTGTCGCCAGGAACTAGACAATGGGTTCGAGTATCTACTAGTTTCCATCAGCAGCTTAAACTTCCACGTCCTTTGATCGATTAAAACAAAAAACAGTTGTTTCATGCAACTGGGTCGAATCGTCAACGGGCCACACACAGGACCATGGATCCGGGGAATGGCGACAATCTCTCGGAGTTACACCGCGTAATCGTCACAATCAACCAGAGAAAGAAAGGGACAGAAACAGACGACTAAACGGTACGCGACACGGAGTATAAGGTCCTCTTAGAAAGTAGCAAACGTTTTTGGCGTTTCTTACGGTATAAATTCACTTTATGTACAAGGAACATCTAACATCGTAGTGGATAGCGTTTTTTATACACGGGTCATCGCGACCGATTCATCTTTGTTGAGCGTCTCTCCTATTTCCCACCGTAACGCCTAGAATTCATTATTATCGACTAGCTAAACTGAATGTACTGCGTTTTGATTCCGTATCGAAAGAATTATTTTTGATTGAAGTTCGGACCGATCGTAGAAAGGTAGTCTGGTACCGGGAGTTTCGGTACCGGTCATAGGATCATTCCCGATCTACTGTATATCGACGATAGATCTGTGGTAATCCAAACGGGGTTTACCACATCCATAAAGATTTTCTCTTTAATATTCACGTCGAAAAGGGAACGAAACTTTCTTCGTCTCTCGCGGGAACGTTCATCGGACAAATATCTATCTCTTTTTCCTGGATTCTCTCGAGGGATCTAGAGCGTCAACTCTATCCGGAATAAATCACCTTAGATCCCGTTCAACCGTTCTAAAAAGAGACACATTCGTCTTTCCGTTTCGTGTCCGATCGACGCTTTTTCCTTTTTTTTTCTTTCTTTTCTTCCGACGGACATCTCGCCTCTTGTTCGAGATCCTCTGTTTCTTCGTTTTGTCAACGTTTCCTCGTGTTCCTCGGCATCTTAGCCGAACTGTTCCTCCATCCACCCCCCTCCGTTAGTCGCTGGCTGGTCGTCACCTGATTGGCCGTAACGTGAGCAACGTGTACCCCGGGCCAGTTGTCGGTCCTAGTGCGCCGCACGATCTTCGAGGTCTCAGGGAATTTCGATTTCTCGTCCTCTCTCTCCCTCGAACGATCCGAATCCCCCTGGGACAGGAACTCGAGTCAGCGGCGACGTGGACCGTGACACTTACAGCAAGGTCGACGCCGTCAGAACGTCCGGGACGACTGGCTTCGGAGGGGGGTCCAAGCATCACACTCTCATCTCGTTCATTGCCGCCTGGGACACGCGACTCGACACGGTGGCGCTCTGCAACAGGGGCTGGTTTTCGGGTGGACTCTTTGCTCGAGGGGGTGGCGGTGCTCTTGGTACTGTCAGGTGTATGGACCCGTTTGGTGGACCCTGAAAGTTTCGAAGATTGTTAGAATATTCAGGATTCAGCCGATGATCAGTATCGATCGAGGTTTTAAGGTATAAGCTGTGTCTTTTTATTTGGAATAATTTTCTTTCTTTTTTGTACCGAAAAACCTCGATTGGAATCAGTAGTAATAATCCAAGAAACCCTCGAGTGGGTAACTGATAATTATTCGAAGTATTTACAGTAAATCATCGATGAGTGTTCGAAGGTTTCTCAGCACTGAGTGTTCAGACGTCATCCCCACCACTGGAAGGGTCCCTGTGGAACCAGTCAGGCGCCCAGTGGTGGGGATGACGTTTGAACACTCAGTGTCGAGGACCCTTCGAACACTCATCGATTATTTACTGTATACCACTTGTAACTACTGTATATCACCTTTTGAAATATTAAACAGAAAAAAAAGGGAGCAAAATAAATCTACCATTCCTTGTTATTTTATTCCCGTAGAAACTTCCGTTGAACCACGAGATGGTAAATCGAGTAATTATTCAGACGGTGTTCAGTGTCATAACACGTTGCCGACTGTCAACAAGTTCCCGTGAACGCGAACAATTGCCAGCAAGTTTTCTCACCGCCGCGGCTGACGTCGAATATTTTTCCTGATATCACGATCCTCGACGATAATGAGATTTCACGTCGGAGCTCCGACTGTTTCAACGACTTCAAAATGAAATCGAGTTACCGTAACTTTCGACGTGTTTGTCATTCGACGACTAAGGGATCTTTCCGAGAAAGTGGACGTTTCAGGGAGTGAATTTGATATTAAGCGACGACAATTCTAACAACCTAGGGCTGCTGTCCACGGAAAATAAACGTCTGACAAATGGAGTCGATGCGCTCCTGAAAGGAACGCATGGAAAAATATGTGGATGCAAGAGAACAATAAAATAAGGATAAATATCGAGACACTAAACCTTCGCTAATAAAGTCACATCCACAAGATCGATGCCCATTAAAATCCTTAAGCATCATCGTTTAAAAAATTTTAATTGAATCCCACCCGTGATATTTATCACGTGTTTCCGTAAGAAGTCAGATTATCAAGGTAGCAACGCGAGCATCGAGTTATTAAATATTTAACGAGCAAACCCCAGTTCCGGCTGCCGGCAATTTGTTAAGCGTGATCAACCGGTCGTAGCGTTTCGCCTGGACACGGTTTATTCGTCGAAACGAGGAGGCTGTAAAAAAAAAGCGGGGGGAAAAAACAAATTAATATCCCGCTACCGTGACTCTTATTGACCATAAACAGGAAGTTTATTTATGAAACGTAGATGAGGGGCGACGAGTCGCGCGCGAGCCTAGGGGAGACGGAGACGGTTGAAGATTTTACGTTGGCCGTTGATTTAAAAAAGTTCCGTTAACGACTGAAAGGCCTCTGGAAGTTTAATTCATAATCCTATTAAGAAACTTTTGAAAGTTCTAAGCCGTGGGACAGGGGAGGAAGGGGGGGAGGGAGGGTGAAATTTACACTGCAAAGCTTCTGACGTACCTCGGCCGGTCATTATTCTACCTACGGACAGTATCACCCTTTTATCTCGTTACTAAATTTCCGCGGGCCACGGGGTTCGGGTCAAAACGTGATGTTCATTAAGCGAAACTTTAATGGCCAGGCCCCCTCTCCCTGTTAACTTCACTTGCGTCGGATTTCGACTTTCGTTTTTACCGGAGATTTCAATTTCCAGGGCAGAACTGGCTGTCCTACCTTCCCCCCCCCCCATTCCTGTCTGAACTGCAACGAGATCTTATGAAAATTAACTTCTACGAGGGGAGGATTCTGCCTCGACTCGGTGTGCGTCCTTTAACCCCCGAGTTCTGTCGGATCTCATATTCGTAAAAGCACAGGGCAATCGGATTTATTTTTTCGGTGCTTCGAAGGTTTGTCGACGCGATTCGGATGGTTCTCGTTTGTCGATAAGCTTTAGACTAGGATTGTAAGTATTCGGATATTTGAAGCATACGTATTATTCGAATATTCGAATAATAGAAGTGTTTGAATTTCGAATTGTATCGAATAGAAATTTGACAAATAAATAATTGTAAAGGTTAATGTGAAAAGAATATCATGGTTAAGTATGAGAAAATATATTATGTTCAGATTCTTATGTAGTACAATCCAAAATTCGATCATTTCGAATGTTCGAATATTCCGAATACTTCGAATACTTCGAATATTCGTAACAGCTCTACTTTACACTTACTAGTACTGGTGCTAATAAATTACTCGATTACAGGAGGGTGGCAGCCGAAAACAAAAGAAAGTCCAGTGCATGGAGGAATGGATCAGAAATGAACGAAGATCAAAAGCAATGATTTTGCTAGAAAGGATCGAGAGGTAAAGTGATGGGGGTAAGAAATCTGGTGTCATAAGGAAAAGTAGTTTTAGATTAACATGGTTTCACCGTTTAACGGACGAGTAAAACGATTTGGTTCTCACTTGGGTTTGTGCGTTCATGTCCTGTATGACGGAAGCTCGAGGAAGAGTGGCATGCTGTTGCTGATGTTGCTTTTGATAGTGATGTTGATGAGGCAACGTGTGAGTTCCCTGGCCCTGTTGGAGAAGCGTGTTGGGATCGTTCGGAGGGCCTTTCATAACGTTCCTGTAACCACGATCCGATCGTTACACGTGACCCGTAACGGTTCGGCGAACGAGATGCAAGTAATCTTGATAAATAAATTTATTGTCGTGCAGTGGGCCTACAACGAGGGAAAAGGTGGCCAATGATTGGAACGCAAATTCGAATTTCTTGCGGATATACGTGACAGATAGGTGTTCCCGGAAACGAGTGACGTGAAATGTTTATTTACAGGGAAACTGTACAAATGATTGATCGGTGCGAACGTCCGAGGAAGATAGATGAAAGTAATGGATGTACTTGATCACGTTAACATAAATTTAGTAACAGGATATTTACTCATTGGCTTGGACTCAAATGCAATGCTACAGTTAACTTAAATTCCTAGCAAGAGCTACGAACACAGAAGTGTAATATTGAATGGAATATTCCAGTAAGAAAACGGTCTCGTCGCCGCAGGAGCTGTGGCCACCTTTTCGTTGACTTGTTCCACTGCGAGCTGGTTAATCACAACCCACCACCGTCACTCTTTCGGCCATTAAATACCTAATCATTCGAACGAGTCGTTCAAGTATCATTATTCCGCATACACGGCGAGACAACAAACAGTAAATACATCGAATACAGTACCTTCTTAGCATCTCGTTCTCAACGTCGACGATAACCTGACCGCCTCCAGGGAAATGGGAATGCGGCGGCGGTGGTTGTTTGAGCTCGGTGAAGCCCCGTGGGCCGCACTGTTGATTCAACATCTGTTGCTGCTGAAGGCTCTTCACCTCGAGCCTCGTCTTGTCCCGCTGATAATAAACACCCGCGAAAATGAGAACGTTCAGGATCAGCAGGCTGCATCCGATGGCGATCGTGACACTCAACGCCGTCGAGTACGCGGCGTACCTGTTCGATGGATCAGAGATCAGCTTAAGATCTGCTCGAGAACATTCAGGTAATTACAACCACAAATATTATCAATTTTTATTATAAAAAAAAAACGAATTACCAAACAGACGTGTTTCAATTATCTTTCTAAAATAGCATGATAATGAGAAATTCCTAATTTTGAATTCTAAAGGAGAACGGCAAGCAATTGCCTGAAATTCGCGCTACAGTATTTCGTCGATCACTGTCTGGTTCTACACGATTTTTGTCAGGACGTCATTCTCGGGCTTCTAGCAAAAAACAAATTTACTAGGATCTGAAGTATTTCTCCCGTTCTAAGCTTGTCACCAGCGGCACCGAGTTCTTGACAATAATCGACAGAACACTGTATTATCATCGTCCCCGTAGACTCGAGCAAAGTTTGTTGCAATTCGACCGAGAAATATATTCTGGCTCTTGGTCCAAGGATCCAGAGTAGATGTTCTTCAATTAACGTGGACTTCGTTAGTTCTACCAAGGGACACTACGGCTTATTACGTACCCAGCTGCGTCCAAACTGGCCAGCGTGTCGGTGCTCGCGTTGTGAACGTTCTGAAGATTCGTGCTCTGTATGTAGCTGACACAGGTGGCGGCGTTGTAGTCGGTGGTGGTCGGCGGCTCGGTGGTGATGTTTTTCCTTTTGAATTCCTCGCTGATCCTGCTCAACGGGTCCGGCCTCACCGATCCGTCGTAAAGACTGGGATCCGAGTGACTGCGAAACAGGTTGTGCCTCGAGTCCACGTCCTCCATTCCGGCCCGATGGAGCTCCGGAACGAGACGCAGCCAGACGGAGAGCTGATGGGCCCGATAATGATTCTTCAGTTTCGGTCGAAGACCTGGAACCGGAAGTGAACCGTGTGCTCAGCGTTAACGATCGATCGTTCGAGCCGGAGATATTTCTATTTATAAGTGATCCTACAATGACAGGTTCCCAGATGTAATGCTGAATTTTGTAATAAAGTTTAATGTCATTGATAGAGTTTCGAATTCTGAAGCCAATGATATTTGATCACTGGATTAAAGGGACTTCGCAAACAAGAACGATCGTAGTTTCTGATTAAAATACTTTTTAAAACGCGGTTCCCTGTATAATGCCATTAATGGCCTGAAGAACGTGGTGCTGAATCATCTTCAGAACCTTCCTCCGTTGCTTGGCCCGACACTCTTTCTCCCCTTCTCTCGCCATCAACGCATTATCGTGTTATAAAATTCTCGACGTGCAATGAAGAATTTACGATGGTGCTAGTCTGTTTCATTGGAACCTGGAATTATTCGTGCTCCCATTAAAATTGCCGGGAGGCGAACGAAATGAAACGGTTTCCACGGGAAAATTTCGTCCCGTGAATGGTGGGTGCTCGTCGCGACGGTTCTGTTCAATTTTCATTGCGATAAAAAGGTATATAAGCCCGTGGTCGGGTGGCGCCGGACCTGAGAAACCTGGAAATGCTTTCTTCGCATCCTCCGAATAGCGGTATTTCTTTCGAAATTCCATTGAAACCCGGGGAGTAAGCTGATTCCGAAAGGGATGTTATTTCGGCTTCGTATAGAAGCAGATTTTCACGGAAACTCTGTAACCTGTGCAGATATTTGGAAGGCTAGAATTACACTGGTTGTATAATTTTAGAACTCTACTGACCTAGGCCATAGATCTTTAGAGCTGCATGTCCCTAGGGCTCTAGAATCGTAAACTTCACCAAGGTTCTAAAGCCCTGGAACTCTACGATATAGCCTACATTTCGGATCGTGGAATCTCTGGAGACCATGCACGTAGAATCCTAAATTTCAGTAACCCGAAAAATTCTGGATCTCTTCGACTCAGATGAATAATATTCCTGTAATTCTGCCAACTCTTATACGATCCAGCTGGCGATCATAGAATGGAACATCACCCATCCACTGGTTAAATCGAGAAAGTCGCGAGCACGTTTCGCGCGAACAACAGTGCGAAAACGCAAAAAGAAAAACGGGGAAAAGAGTCGATTTCGTCTAATCGAACTGAAAGATTCAAACGCATCCAGCCGCGTCAAGCCCTTCTCGAGGCTCTCCCCATCCTCCAGCGGTCCGCACGAGCGCACTCCAGCAAATCAAATGTCACTGACGTGCCTCGAAATGATTCACGAGTCTCGATACAGGAGATTCCTGTCGGAAATCGCTCCCCTCGCGTGCCGCTCTCTCTCTCTCTCCGCGCCCCTTCTGTGCCGCGAGGCCTGTCATTCACGGAAACGTTTCCAACCGTTCGCTCGAGATTTCTCCGTAAATGTCTCTAGAATTTTCCGACTGGAACACGTGACTGGTACGATAACGGGCGTTGCCTCATTGGTCACGGGATTACGTCGTTGTTTTGTGTATCCTCATAATTTCCATCGAATCTATTTTATTTGCGTTCTTTTTTACTATCCATTCGTCGTGCAGCTCTAAACATTGTGCATACAAGTGGATCCCAAGTGGATCCCAAGTTGAATTCAAGTTGATTCCAAGTGGATCCCAAGTTGATTTCAAGTTCATCCCAAGTGGATCCCAAGTTCATACCAAGTAGATCCCAAGTTGGTTCCAAGTTGATTCCAAGCGGATCCCAAATTTATTCCAAGTTGATCCCAAGTTGCTCCCAAGTTTATCCCAAGTTGTTCCCAAGTTTATCCTAAGTTGTTCCCAAGTTTATTTCAAGTTGCTCCCAAGTTTATTCCAAGTTGATCCCAAGTTTATTCCAAGTTGATCCCAAGTGGATCCCAAGTTTATTCCACGTAGATCCCAAGTTAATTCCAAGTGGAAGACCTGAAAGTATCACTTTTGGTGCGCATTGGGCCGGCCGTTAGGGTATGACGAGGGGGAGGTGGGTTTCGTACCGAAATTTCTGTTCGGTGCAATTATTTTCATTAATTTCATTGTTCCAGTTTCGTGCAACAGGGCGCACGCATTAACGCCGGACGGTTTTCTCATTTGCCCGGATGACAAATCCGTCAGCCACCGTTGGCCGCTTTAATTAACCCTGGCTGTCCCCTACGCAGTGCTTTCGCTAAGAAAAATTTCGATCAAATTAATGGCGAGCCAAATGGGAGTGGCTGGTGGCGTAGGCTGCGATTTGCTTCTCCACTGATTTTCAAATTACCGTGTACTTACTAAGTCTGCATATTTTATCGTATAAATATTTGAGATCGTCTGGAATGAGCTACTGACTCGCAACGGATCGGTATTATATCGACAGTGACACCGTGACTTCTTTCGCAATTGCAGAGATGATCAGGATTTAAAATATCAGTCCTCGTTAATTTGTAATCTTTGGTATATCGAGAGAGGAGCTTTCGTATTGTAAAAGATGTGAAGAGCCCATTGGAATTTCTGGTTTCTCTTCGTATTATTAAACGTTAACCCGATCATTGGAAGAACATTTCAATGTTCCCCCCGGTTTGTCGTTATTAATTATAACAGCGGATTATTACGTTGAAAAAAGACTGGACATCGATTCAACGTTACATCTATTGGAACATAAATCGTTTTTCCGCTGCTTCAGAACAATTACCATCCGAGTGCGTATTAAACGCTCTACAAGAAATTCAAATGATTTTATTTCATTTCCAATCGAATTACCTGTAACCACGCGTATACTTGGTGAACGAACTGGATCAGTAATACGCCTATACGCACGATTGCTGTAAATCGTTTCGAATAATAATTTCATACATTCAGTCACTCGTACCGCAGGATTACCTTTCAAAGTTCTCCCCTACGGATATTTACATCCACCGATTGAATTACGTTCCACGAAAAATTACAGTTATTAATTCGTCTCCGGTTTACGCGAACGTGACGCAAACATGGCGGTTTGGCGGCCAGGAACCGACGTGAAAAATGATATTACGAGGGTGTCACCGCACACGCGTTCCGCCCTTTCCGCGACATTCGATTTCCTATATCACGGGCAGCTCGAAACCGCCCCAGAAATTTCGACCCGGTCGACCAACGGCTGCGAGCAAACGGATTTCCTTTTAAGGTTTAACGTTCCGCTAACATTCTCCGACGTTCGATCTACCAAACCTCGTGAATCCTTCAGTCATTTCGTGACCAATGACAAAATATTTCTGTCAGGCGTATACGCAACTTTAGGGTCGGAACGATGGTGATATTTTTTCCATGATATTCTGTCTGTTAGCGTGAAAGATACGGGGGGTAAGCGTTTTCGAATCCTCGCTACTCATCCCCATTGTCAAACGTCGAAATAGAGAGAGAGAGGGACTTCGCAAGCTCGATCTCGTGACTACCCATACGTGAGACCGATTTTCGGGATCGCTTCCATACGTTCAACGGTGCACGCGCGACCAGGAATATTCTGACACCGCATACATCAATATTTAAGTGGGGCCCGCGTCCGTTCGATTTACAATAAATCGTATTATAAATCTATCCGGTGTGGTTTGGATCTGGAAGATTTTCAGGTGAAACGCCGCCGCTGTGTACGCTTCGGCGATTTTCAAACATTTCCTAGCGGTGCACGACGGGGAATGGGTGCAAAAACGTTTTAAAGTTTCAGCTGATGTCTGAGAGATCTCAAGAACGAGGCATGTTTCTGACAGTGGTAGAGATAGTAGAAAAACACAGTGGAATATTGTGTATTCAGTCAGACAAGTGGAATAGTCTGTATATAGTCGGACGAGTAGAATAAAATTATTTGAAATTTTTAAATAACTTGTTCTGTTTAAGTGGGAAATACACGAAAAGTAGTGAATATTGAACTAGAATCTTAATCCCGGGTCGTATGGATCGGAGAACTACAGGGTTAAATATCGTTACAAAATTTTGTGTAAAATTAACATTCGTAGTATAATGTAAAAGAAGATTAACGTCATCTATAGGCAAAACGCATATATTTTCGACGATTTATACTTAAAAAAAAAAGCGAAATAAAACGTGTCTGACTACGTACGACCTTTTTCACAGTGGCAGTCAACGTGTTAAATCAATCTTAAGTTCACGGTTATCTTGATTCTAACACTCGAGCGTGTATCGAGTATCATTTAGGTCAGCAGTGCTAAAAAGGAGGTTCCATGCATCACTTGAATATCTCGCGAACAGTCGATCACTGCCACGGAGTTTCCCCATGA
>NW_015374150.1:762234-1003101 GCF_001272555.1 Dufourea novaeangliae | reverse complement strand
GTCGCCGTGAATCGACTGAAAGAGCCAGGGCCCGTCCCCGGTTGTTATCACTTGGGAACAGTGGACTGTATCGGGCGATAAACGACGGGCTAAAGGAGCGTTGTCACCGGAGAAGCCTCGTAAAATCGTCGAGCATTCATGGGTCTATATGAAGCTTAGCTTTCAACGAGACCTGGTGTGTATTGCGCTTGTGTCGTCGATCGATGAGAACGTAAGAGGATTAATTTCCGATAGAATTTGGCATTCGATTCTTTCGGGATGAAAGAGGCCCTCTGGATTCGATCCCGAAAGTAATTCGCGAATTTTATCCTATTGCGATGTTTGGGAAATTTGAAACGATTCACGTGATCAAAGTGGATTGAATGTTTGAAAAGTTTTGGAAATCCTACGATGATATAGGAAAAATCCAATTGTGTAATCATGCATTGATGGTATAAATATTGCGGTGGAAATCAGGGAACAACCTGCACCGAATTGGTGCAGACATTTCAAGATCATTTTTCGTTCGCCACATTTAAACCGTGACTCGCCGACGATTCTCCTTCTCGACAGGCAAGCAGGAATTCTTCTCCTGGTCGCAGAGACACAGCAGTTCGGAATAGAAATTGATTTTACAATGACAGCTTTCGTTTCACAAACTATCCACAAGATACGAGACTTCTTTGAAAGAAAATAAAAATTGGAATAGAATCAATCTCTAAACCTTCTGTATTCCCCTCGCAATTTCAATAAATTATTACAATAATTCACCTATAATTCACATTCACAAACTCTCGTATCCATTAGTATATCGTAACAGATCCTCCATTAAGACACAAGCATATCTATCTGCTTTTCGAGGTCCAAAGATCCAACCACCGGCGAGTCCTCCGCCGGAAAACATTTTTCCGTTGGTTCGCCGAGCGAAGGAAATATTTTAGATGATAAAGTTGCCCAAGCCAGCCAAGCCAGTATCTATACACACACGTATACCCAGTGGTGGCTAACGACTTATTCTTTTAAGACGCGCTAAAACTTCTAAAGGACGTTTCTCTCTCCCTGGCAGACGCCATATTCTCTCGACTTTTCGAGAGTCTTTCACCCGGCGAATAACCGGGGCTAGCTACTGCTCGGTCGCGACCCAGCCGCGAATAAAACGAGAAAAACCCATCGCAGTAGATAAGTCCTGGCATAAATGCCAACACATGTCTCGTGGTATTTTCTTCTGGCGTTGTCGCGATACGCTTCATCTCTCCGTTCTTTTCCCGCTTCGGCTTCCACTCCAGTCAACCCCCAGCTTTCATCCGTATTTCACGTGCCAGCTTCCTGATTTCTATCCCGAAAACCTCCGTCCCCCACGTCCATCGCACTCTGGTTCTTCCCCTCTTTTCTCCCGTGGCCGATAGTCTTTCGATACCGCGCTTCGAGCTCCAGGAGAGAGCCTGCTTGATATTCCGACTCCCCCTGCTCTGCTATTCGATCGTCAGACGAACAGACACAGAGGAGGCAATTTGGGGTTCCACTTATCCGAGCCGGGACCACCTTTCCATGTACAATAAACCCCTCTTTCAACGGTCGACTGTACCGGTCAGTCGGATCCATAGGATGCTACCCATTGCTCAGTAGAACTAGAACACGCGTTCACCATCCCCTGGATCCGGAGATTCCCCCTTTGTTCCCGTGAATTCTACCTTTGGAAGCTTTGTACCTGGGTATGTTGGTATCTTCTCAGAGATCGACCACTATGGAGAATTATAATAACATTTGGTGGTTCACTCGATGCAATGGCGAGGCGAACGAAAGCCTCCTTTCATCGATGAGCTCGCTGTATTTCTGAATACTCTTGTATCAGGTACTGTCCGTTCTACTAAGAATTTTCATTTTGTATTTTTGACGTCTAATACAGTGGAATGTGATCGAGAATAATTAAAATATAATGTGACCTGTCCAAGATCTTCGTCTGGATTCCCGACGTTTTTTAATCGTATTTGATGAATTTTGAATCGTTTAGAGGGGCCTGACTGTCGCGTTTAATTCGTGGGTCTATATTAAATTGAAACCCTCGACATGCTTCGTCAATTAAACCAGACCCCAGTTCGTCGTGGATATATTACGCAACTGTCCGAAATGTTATTCCACGTTGTGTTGGGTCGACCCGTCGAGTGTCATGGCGAAAGAGTGAAAAATCCAGATGGGAATATTTGTTTCGTTTTTTTTTTCTTCCTCCTCGGATCACGGAAGTAGGAGACACGAGCAAACAGCAGTATGGAGTGTCGCGTGAAAGCCGCTGTGATCCTCGAATCGGATTCTCATATTGATACGCGAACTTCCGCTGGGATCTTTTACGGTCCCCTGGTGGAGAACCCTCCTTCCTCCAGAAAGTATCGGTGCATTTCTTACCGGTACAAGACCTCCGTAATGCCTGACAAACAAGAGTTTCTAATCAGGAGATCGACTGAATTACAGTAATTTTCTTCTTTTACGAAGAAGAGTACTTTTACGAGACTGTACAAACTCTCAATGATATATGCGAAATATTAGGCGTAAACACTAGATAATTTAAATGATATTGAACAATTAATGTTACGAACCTTCAAGATATACCATGAATATAATTCCAAGTCATCAAAATTGTACCTTTAATTTTTTGCAAATACACCTATAATTTTTTTACGCCTATCTGTTAGAAGATTTCACGACGAATTCGATAGATATCATAACATAACTTTCACCTTAATTTTTTAATTGTATATATTATATTAATTATTATATAAAATAATAATAAATTAATGAAATTGACAAAAAATTTGCTATAATCACGTTAAAGTTCTCTTGAAACCATGCATGTTATACCTGATAAAAAAATTTTCATCCTGTATACTATCGTCTTACGAAATCCCTTCAAAGTCGAAGTCTGACAACTGGTGTATTTCCTTTATAAAACAGCTGATTTGATTTTCCACTTTACCGCCGTTTTCCGCGATTAATTTGCGACAAAGCGCGACCAAACCACTGACTCCGTGAAAATTGATACAAGCTCGGTGCTCGCGGACCTGTACTTCGAGCCAATGGCAGCAGCCCCAGCGACGTCGCGACTTCCACCCCCGCGGAATTATTGTCGGAGTTGTCGCTGTTAACGGAAACGCGAAACTGGGAAACCATAGAGGAGGCAGGCAGCCGTGGAATCACCGTCGAAAATCCTGTGAAAGCGGTTACATCGCGAATCCGGGTTTTGCCCCTTTGTCCAACAGGATTCCTCTTGTTACCTTCACCCTTTCCTCTGACCATTCCATCGGCGTCTCTCTTTTATCGTCGTGTTTTTCATAACCGCTTTAAGCTCCCACTACCTCTACATAGTCCCGATAATTGCGTGGCTACTTTAACTTTCATGCGATACACCCTTTCACGGGCCACGGAGCTTTCCATAAAAACTCGAATGGTTGCGGCTCGCGAACCTTTTAAGATATCATCTTTATGAATCCACCGCGCCCCTTTGTGCGCCCTCGTGGCGCTTCGAGAGCTTATCGTTTGCGAGCGGCGACCGGCTTCGACCGAGTCGTTTCGACTTGTATCCACTTTGCAACTCGGTTTCTACCTACCGCACACGTTCGCGGGTACACGAGAGCTCGTTTTTGGTGTTAATTGAAACTTACACAATGGGAGGGAAGGGTGGAGATGGCTTAATTTTGTCGTAAGACAATATATTTCCTAGTGTAATATGCTTCGGTGAGAAAGTAAAGGTAGAAATTTGAATGGAGTATAGTATGAAGCAGAACTATGTTTAAGTAGATGTGTAATTTCTGATATTGTTTGCAGAAATTCTGAACACTGTTTCCTGTGAGGTACATCTCAAATTTGAACAAATTTTTACAATTCGACGACTCTCTTTATACGGGAAGATTTTACCCCTTGGGCTTTGAGTTAAATGAAATCGAACAAAACGATCGAAAAATAGATGGTTTAAACTTTAACAATAGAATCACTAAACCTAGGTCATTAAACCTTCTATCAGTATAATCTTAGAGTCTTCAGTCTCTGGTACCACTACAGTCATTCGATTCAATCGATCAGGAAGATCATTCCGAGAGGAAAGCTCAGAGTAATAACAGTTTAAGAATCCTGCCGGCATTAAATACCTCGAAATCGTTGAACCAGTTTCTTCGGAACGATGGCAAATTGTAATATTCACAAGATTCTGCCTTCTACGGAGAGGAGAGGACAGCAACAGCAGCGCAGAACTATTACGTGCCCGCGCGTCTGTGTGCGCTAAATGACAATGACGGTCTCGAGACTTTCAGTCCTGGGGTGCCATTAGGAAAAAGTGTTTCGGAGCTTGGACGAGGTCGAAAATAAAAGAACCGGGAGAAAAGGCATTGTGAAGACGGCGCTCGAGGAACGTACGTATAAGCTTCCTTTTTCGTTCCTCGAATTTTTAGCGGTCACGGTTTTCAGAAAACTAACCCGTGGGAGAGACTTTCTCTCTCTTCAGAACTCGGGCTAGTTGAAATTTTCTTTCATCCACGGACCATCGAGTCCTCGAGCTTTTGTTAAGCTTGTGTTTTTTTTTTCTTTTCGTATACGAGGGAAGAACGACGAAGAGTTTCATTCGTAGATACCTGATTTTTCACGCGACGATTCTACCAACAAGATTAGAAATTGAATGAAATTTACTATTGACTCGGACCATCAATGGTGTTCGAAACACGTAGACAGTTTCGATAAAAACTCTGTTGGTAAATCTCGAGAAACTCCCGGACGAGACTTCCAATCTATCTTGAACAGAAATTCTTTTCCAGGGAATGTATCGAATAACGAGAGCACTCTCGCGGTGAAACGCTTGGCCAAGCACGACGGAAGAGCAAAAAGAATAGAGGGGTTTGCTTATTTACTCTGGCCCTTTGCCGCGGCGGCGGTCAGCCCTTCTATTAAACGTAGTTTCCTGCGGGACAACCGATCTGGTCCCCCGCAACGCCGTCACGTACTCGGCTGTTCACATTTGCGGTAATTGTCGGGGTAGTCCCAGGGTCACGAGGCTGGCTCCAATCTCGCCACTGGGGCTGGAAGGGATCCTGCAATCTCGCCCCTAGCGTGCGTGTATGTGTTTGTGTCGCCCTCGTACATTCCCGGTCCCGTTTCGTTCCTTTGTCACCCACGGATTTATACACCGGCGTAGAAAATACATAGATCCTATTCTCTTTCGTATAAATCACCGGGAAGATCCGTCAAGCGTCGATCGATCACACATCCCACTCCCCCCAGGTCTGATTTATGCATCTCCGCGAACGCCTCATCTAGCTTGCGCACAAATTTCATTTGTATTCGTGCCAATTTGAAGGGAATTCCGACGTCAGTTTCGCGAGTACGTCACGACTTCGATTTGGTGAATCCAGGAAGTACAAGCATAATCCAAACACGAATGGATCAAGGTGATCGTCTTCCATGTAGACTTGGAGACATTCTTATGGATTGTAGATATTTTTAGTTCCAGGATTCCAGAATAATCGCTTTCATTTTCTGATGGGAATTTCGTAGCATACAGGGATCAGTCTGGGCAATGATTTTAACGATGGGAATGGATTCTCTGTACGATGGATCGTCAGACGATCCCTCCGCTTCTCTAGGGTTAATTTCAGCCACGAGGCAGAAGAATTCCTCGACGACAGAGGAGATCGGCCAAGCCTGTCGACAGTGGTCTCGGGGACCTCTAATTCGTGGTTTTTGGGGCGAACTCGACTCGCTACTTCCCTAATTGGAAGTCCCCTTTCCTAAGTTTACCGAGCAAGTCGCGTGGTCCAGGCAGCTAGAAATCTTCACCGTTGACCCATTGCGCCAGTTTTCATTCTCGAGGAAAAGCAGAGTTGCACGGCCCCCGTTGGACGGTGGATAGAGGATGGGGTCACAAAGAGGTCCACCGGAGAGAAACCTTTCTCCGGCGGTTTAATCATTTTACAAGCGCGGATCCGATGCCGTGGGATTAAAATGAATTTCACCGAGTAGCTGTCTCGTCACCGTGTAGCCCCGTGAACACTTCACCGTCCCGGTAATCTCGAAGAATGAAATATCGTATCGGGTAACGAGGGTGTTCCTTGGTACCTTTTCTCCGTCTTTCTCGAAATTATTTTCTTGAAACGTAACGAATTTCTCGCGGCTTACGAACAGGTTCTTTGGCGAAACCGTAACGAGGAAAGTTCCCCGTCGATGCCGTTTAAAGAGGATAACGAAAGCTACCAGTTCTCCATTATTTCCCAGGGAATTCGTTTTCGAAGCTAGCGTCGCCCAACGACGAGAAACAATCGATGGTGCTGATGCAAAGACTCAACAGATATCTTCTATGTTTTCAGACGTCGTCGGTAGGCCTTTAAGGTGTCAGTGACGAATATCGAGGACGAGACCCGGGTATCGTTGGACTGACGTCGTTCGGGGCCAGCATCGGTATGCAATGACCGGAAAGTAAGCGAGTTCTCGCGCCGAAGGATTCAATGGCTCGTGTTCCACGATTAAGAGGATCGATCCTCATCGTCCCCCGCTCCGCGTTCGGCGCAATCGTGCGAGCTGCGAATCCCAGCCCGGCGATTGTCACTATAGCCGAGGGCTCCAAGCTTCTGTCGAGAGTTTATTTCAATTTCCAATCTAATAAGAAATTCTTTCGCAACTATTCTCTCGCCCCGCGCGTTCCTTTCTCTTCGTAGCTCGAGCCCACCCCTCGGTTAAATTTGTCCCTCGATCTTCCCCTCCAACCCCTATCACTGTTTGCCCCTCTCCTCTTCCATTCCCGCGTCGTTCCGTCGGTAGCAGCAGCCATCGCCACTCAGCCAGCCATCTTCGGCGCCCTTCAACCCCCGTTCGCCTCTCGAGGCGTCGCTATCGCACTAGTCTACTCGCTTCTTCACCCCCAACCCACCCTATCGTACCCCCGGCGCCTCACTCGTTCCACCCTCTATTTTTCATTTGTTCGCCGGAGTTTCGTCGGGAAGTGACGATATCACCGACAGACATAACCGAGGCCCGCTGGCGATGATTATTTCACGATCAACGGCCTCGTCGGCCTGCTTTATATACATATACACGCTCTGTTTCGAGTATAGTTGCGATAGAACGGCGTCGAACTTCCTGGATGAGGAAATCCTTAGACTCTAGGGCTCCTGCTTAATGCTTGGCTTCCAGACGGACCGAATTCTGACTTGTACTACTAGTTTCTCAACAGAGAAATGATTAACTTATGTTCATAGTATATCTTGAAGGTTCGTAACTTTAATTGATAAATATCTTTCAAATTATCGAGTGTCTACACCTAATACTTCACACATATCGTTAAAAATTTGTACAGTAAATTAACGACGAGTGTTCAAAGGCTTCTCGACATTGAGTGTTCAGACATCATCGATGGAGGTCTCAAGTCACAAAGGTCTCACAAAGGTTGTGGACGACGTCTGAACACTCAGTGCCGAGGAATCATCGAACACTCATCGATGATATACTGTATCCTTGAGAGAGATCGTTGACAAAGGTACCTGTGATGAAGTTCCGATCTTCTCTTGTTAAAATGTAATCGGCGACATGGACGGTGGTGTTTAATTAACACGATTAATACCGGAATAAACGTGTCGATTCTGTCTGCAAATGACATTTTTCACTTCTCCTGTGTCCACGATGTGTGCAGTCCTGGCAACGTTCGAATCCAATGATTGTCTAATAAACCTTGTGTGCGGCCGTTCCTGGGCAAGCGTTTTCCAAACATTCACGCGTCCACCGGTTCGAAGCTAATTAATCACCGGCGTGTCTGGAATCGGAAACAGGGCCGGCTGCGCGCGCAAACGTACCATAAATCCGATCAAGTGGGACGGAGAGACGGGAGAATTTTACGAGTGGCCACGCGAGGAAAGATGCGTGAATATTTCATGGGCCCCCGTGGACAGTGGGACCACTTGATAAACACGGAGTTACACGCGATAAATCATTTTTCGATCTAAATGTAAATACAGACACGGTGCCTCTTGCGTTGCCACGATGCTAATCGTGGCCTCCGACTGTGCAACCTTTCGTTCGCCATTTTTCCCCTGTATTTTCACCTTCGTGCGTTGTCGGTTTTAAGCAAGCTGGCTGAAGGTATACGCGACACACGAACGGACAGAAGTCTCCCCGCGGAGGATCGTAGAAGCTGGTATCCAACTGGTCCTACCTTCTCACCATGCTCCCAAGAAGCCATTGCTATCGGAGGTTGGATCATTCCTTCTCAGCCTTTGTCTCGACGGCTTTAGTATCTTCAGCCGACACGTTCGCTCCCACGGGAACGGGAAACCACGAAGATCCGGTTCTTTTGTGTCTCGAAACGAAATAAATTGAACCTTCGGCTGTCAGCTGGACACCCTCGAGAAACACGTCGACGGATATCGATCCGTTCCGTTGACTTTAAACTTTAACTTCCATCGACCAGAGACTACATCCTCGACTAATTCCGTCTAATATCCATTGAAAATTCTCTATTTTTAATATCAACCACCAAGACTCTTCACTTGCAATAATTTTTATTTCTAAACAAAGGGGTTCTCAGCAGAATCATTCGTAACAGAGCCAGTTTCAAGCTGGAGTATTTTTGTATTTCGGCCCGCGTCTTCGATCGCTTTAGCGAGCCAATACCGAACTCGATCACGACTTGTGTGTGTGTTTCGTCGGCAAGGAAACCTATTTCCTACGTAAACGGGATCCTTCATCGCTCCTCGGGGACTTGGCGTTCCTCTCATTCTCTCCCACTTCCCCACCTTGTCCCTCCCCCCTTCCTCCGTTTGTTCCCTCGATCAGGCTGATCAGAAAGGAATGCTCGCTCGCGTTGATCGTCCTATCATCCACGGCTCCACGCTCGTCAAGCCTGAAGTTCCACGACGGAAATTAACGCAGCTCCGTTGATCCCACTTGACCGAGTACAAGGCGCCGCGTTTATCTTGTCCCGGATCCCTCGTCAGATTCGGTAAACCCCGGAAAAGGAAGGGTGGAGTGAGGGAAGAAACACAGCGGGGACGGATTGACGGGGCGGACGGGTAGATAACCGTGGAGATTGATAAATTGACGATAGAGGGCGGACAAATTTCAGGGGAATTAAGGGTATCAGCCGAAGATTATGAGCTCCCGTTACGGCGAGAACGGAAAACATTCGCCGTGGTGTATTTTCGACGTTGTAAAAATGGCCGTCTAAGCTGATAAAAATATATAGCCCCATCTAAAGAAACATCGATGACCTTGAAATTTCGATAAATATGACCTCGGGAAGAATTTTTGCTTGTACCAGTATTTGCTCCTTCTATCCTCCTAATACCAAATTTTTTTTTCGTATTTTCAAGGTTGAGAGTACAATGAAACAGAAATTATTTAATAATTGAAGATAGTTACTTTAAGTGGGCCACCCTGTATGCAAGATCTCTCAGCTAGTACTGACTGTCAGGGGATAATGTTTTCACTTGTTACAGGCCAGGTTTGAACAATTTCGATTCGAACAACAGAAAGTTCCGAGGATCCCGAAAGATTCACCGTGGTGCGATTGACACGGCCCCAAATTCCCGTATAAGGATTAAAGTTCGAATTGGACCGGACGAGGAGGAAGATTAACAGAGAGGAGAACGTGATCCAAATGCGTTCGCAGGCGAACCGTCACGGGATCGAAGAAAGTGCTGGGATCTGTAATCCCTACTAATTCAATACGAGTTTGAATCAGCACGGTCGCCACTCGAACCGCCTCAACCTTCGTCCCACACTCCCGATTCACTCCATCCCCCTTCTATTCCCTCTTGTTTTCTCATTTCCAGCGCGCGAAGTCATCCTAATTTGACTCGTGGTCCCCTTTCCCGCCGACATCTTCACCTTTCCCTCTTTCATCTCTCTTCCTCGATCCTTAACGGAGCCAAGACTTTCGTCGACAATCTATCTCTCTCTCTCTCTCTGATTATTTTATCGACTCGAGTCGACCTCGTCAACCTACGACGGAGGGAACGGTTCTCAGGCAACGAGTGGGTGGCACCGTTTCTCCTGGAAACGGATATGAAGACGGAATTCGAATAACATGTTTACACTCCGTTCCTCTTTGGCGCTAATGGCCTCTGACGAACTCACGCAGACGACGGGAAATAAATCCTCCCCCCATCCATCCCCTTCTTCCTCTCGGAGTTTCGAGGCCCGGAAGGACCTGGCTGTCCATTAACCTTGCGACGCGCTCGAGCCGTTTCTCGAGGAAAGAAACGGAAGATCCCGTGGAATTTTATTTGTTAGACGGTCGTGCCTCCGTTTTAACGAAGGAAACAGGTGGAAGAATATGTTTCTCGGGCGGTTTGTATCCAATTGAGGCGGTAATCCAAAATCGTCAGTCGTAACTTAATTATTATTTTTTTTTTTGTATATATTTGCAATAAGGGAGTCGTCTCCGATTTCGATGATTTGTCGATATGTTGTCAAGATTATCATCTTGAGTAGCGTTATGAGGGTTTCAGTTGGGGGTTGCCGTTTGTAATAAAGTTACTATTAAGAAAAAGCTACTCTTTTTCTTGAACTGTTTTTAATCAACTCCGATCAGTATACTGCTTCAAAGTTGGTTAGACATAATTCAAGGAAAAAATTTCATTAAGGGTTGGTTAAGGACCCTTCAAGAAAAAGCTATCATTGTTCTCTTAATAATTGTTTAATAAACATTTGATAACTGAAACTGTCTGAAGGTCACCTTGACAATATATGTCAGGGTCAAGGTTATCGGTCATTTTACTTATCAATACTACTAAACTACAATATTAAAAATAAAAGGGCAACGCCCAACTAAACTCTTCACAATACTACTCAGAACGTTGAAATAAGAAGTGGCTCTAGTATTGTAAATATTTACCCTTTTTTTATTACAAGTTATCACAGAGATGTAGACAAATAGTATCAAATGGTTTGCTTCACAGTCGGTACATGTACGATTGAATTTCTAATAGACGTGGAATGAGGATCACTTGACTTTTCACGATAATAGGATAAGGATTCTGTAAATCCGTAGTTTCAACGAAATCGACGACACATTGGAGAAATCCATCGAGGCCTCGATAAAGTTCAATCGACTTCCGTACGGCTCTATAAAGTCACTTATGATTTAAGCGAACGCAACGGCTCGTAAAAAAGTCTTCATTGGAAAACACTTTGTCGACAGATGCCGCGAAAAACTCGCCGACAAGTTTATCGCGTCGGCCGGCCAAGCCGGTGCCCATCTGTCTGAATTTTAAGCGTGAAAATGGTAGCCAGAAATTTCAAACTTCTACGACAATCACGCAGACTTTGTAACAAGACAAGCTTAATCGATAAATAATCCGAAGAGGATTCAATGAAAGAAAAACAGAGATAACAGAATCGTTCTTGTACTGTGCGATGCCTTATCCCGTCGTGATTTAAGGGTTATTTTTTTCTCCCTCGAAGGGGATGAAAGGCAGAAAGAAAAAACTGTTATTTGTCATTCCTTCGTCTGTCGGAATTGTTAACAGGTTTCCGTGAAATCTGCTAAAAGACGAAAGCGGGAGAATCCGAATGGGGGTGAAGAGATAATTTCGGGGTGAATCTCTAAAGCGATCTGCTTAAACGTATCGAGCCTAGGGGCGGCTTTTATGTATACACACACACACACGCGATCTCGTGAAAATTCTCACGAAATTAATGGAAGGTCTGATCGAGAGGAAATTTTCGCGGATCCTTTCGGCAAATGGAAAATTATTAATCGCGTTAATGCGAAATTGAACCGCGCTTCGATATCGTCTGCAAAATTCCACTTGGCCGACTTAATCGTTCGTATGAATTTTCGTTAACCCAGATCGGTTTTACGAGCGTGATGATTCGAGATGCATTGGAACAATTTGGTAATTGATTGGCCGTTGCTCGATAGGAAAGGGTGCTGCTTCGGGAACATGCAAATTCGAAGGTCGTCGCCGACCGAACGTAGACTGCCGCAAATGATTTCGCGAATGCCTCGTACACGTGGAGGGGGTGTCGGAATAATCGCTGCGTCAACGATCAGAGGGGGTGGGAGGGGATGAGGGTTTAGCACACGCGTCGAGAGCACCGATCGAGAACGGATTAAGGGCTTGACCCGTTTTCGGAGATCAAGGTCCGTTCTCTCCCTCGAAAGGTTCGGGATCGAGGAGGTGGTCAGAGAGGGTTGGAGGGATGAAAATCGGGGGAAATTGGAAATTTCTGTAAATCTGCATTAACCTTGCGTCGGCCGTGTCTCCGTCGAGCAATTATCCCTTAAGAACGAGGGGCTAAGCTATGAGCTATGCCTAACCAGAACCGCATTTCCTGGATGGAAATCCTGGATTCTGGTTGCTAGATTGCGCGTTTCCCTTCCCCCCTGGCTCGTTAGATTCGACAGCAATTACCTCACACCACGGCGCATTCTTGATTAATTTTAGGATTGCGATGTGTTCGACGGAAAAAATTCAAACACTTTTAATCCAACGAAATTAAATCTGTCAGATATCACTTTTTTTTTTTTTGTCACGATGAACGAAACTGTACGCGTTCATTTTCAGGGAAATGAATTTTACTCGATTGGTGGATCCATTTGTTCCTATTTCAATCGGTGATGTCGGAAACGTGATATTTATTGTCTATACAGTGGGAAGAGAATGTATTTATACATCACTGATTCTTCATGCGAGTACGTGATACATCTTTCTAGCACTTTGACTCTGCCACGTCATCCAAATATGACACGTACATTGCAGACTGGATTATTTAAACACCGATGCAAAATTTTCGTGTGAATTTAATATTGCGGTATAATTTAAAACAAGATCAACAGCCTCTATTATTCAAACGCAGATACTTTCGACAATTTATGACTTAAAAAACGAAATAAAATGTGTCTGGCTACGTACGGCTTTTTTCACTGCGGCAGTAAACGTGCTGGAGCGACACTTGATCGACCCGACAGATACAGCAATATTTTTCTGAATACGAATTAGCAATTACCGAAGCTTAAGAAAATAACTAGTGTTCTGATTAAAACGATCCAAGAAATTTGCATCATCGAACCTTTCCAGTTAATTGAAACAAATCAGCCTCTTCCCTTCCGCTTCGAACCTCGATCCCCCGATATCCAATAACGTCTGTCAGCACGGACGGCCATTCAGATATGGCAACCGATCCCGAAGCACTATCGACGATCGTCCACCGGCGCTAACAGTAGAAAGCAGAGCTTCGATTTGCGGATTTTATCACGGTCGTCGAATTCGAGCGCAATTAGTTGGCTCCGTCGCGGCCACGAACACGAATTCCGGCACGTTCTTCTCCCAAGGACTCGGTTCTCGTGCCCAATAATCGTGCGCGCGTTGGTTTTGCCATGTGCCGGACAGCATATAAATCGAGCCCCCACGTTAGGTACTAAACTCAGAGCCAGTGGAAATCAGCGAATCGGGGATTTTCGATGGTTCCCGCCATTCGAGAACTTTGTAAATGACAATTCGCTCCGCGTAACCACCGGGCAGAATCATTTAAACGTATTTCGGTCTTTTTTGGAAATAAATAAGAAATCTATGAAAAGCAGGCCAAGAATTAATCGCTTATTTTACGAACCCCATAACTGTCAAAAAATTCGAAATTGAATTTATACTGGTTTCTTGTAGTTCATTGATTGACGCTTCGTTTGGTGGAGAAACCCACGAAAATAACGCTCTGTATACTTCCATTTCGCGTACTTGAAATATTCGTTTGGTGCAGAAACCCCACAAGCGACATCATTTAGAAGATTTGATGATCTGATGTCATTGGCAGGTTTTATCATATATAAAAAAGTTATTTATCATATATGAAGTGGAAAGAAGAGAAGATTCTGACTACTCAGAATAGTGAATGCATCATATTATGCTTATCTTATTTTTACAAAATATCTGTAATTGACCAAAATAAAGTTCAATGTTATTAGAAAGTCAGCTTTGTTGATCTTTACCCCTAACTGAACTCATTAATATCATAAAAATGATAAAACATCTTTGTAAATTTATTTTATTGCACAAACCCCATAACTGCAGAGGGTGCACATTTTTTTTACCCCCTCCCCTGAATCCTAATGAATAATTACGTTTCCATTTTACGTATAGAACCTTCCTTTACATTCAGGAATTTTTTTGTAAAAAAATATCTACCTTTAGCCCATTTAGAAGTTTTTCCTAAATATCTCAATATTTATAATTACGCACTTAAGGGGATTTCTGAAATAAGCTTATTAATTTGTGCGCCGAATACTATCATTTTACAAAACCCAATTAAAATCGAAGTTGGACGAAGTTTGGATCTTTCCCTGGTCAATGTCCAACGAATGATTTTTCCACGTGTCCCCGGGTAGAATTTTAAGAATCAGTTTCAGTTTTATTTTCTGAAGCTTCCCCGTGCATCAAACGTGCAGCTCAGCCGGCAGTCAACAATGGGGCACGAAGATCGCGGGGAAACGATGTTTGTAACGCGTCGCTTGCAGCTCGCGATGCAAAAGAGGGATGGCGGGAGGGGAACGGGGGTGGAAAGCGCGCCGGTGGACGCTGCACACCGGATGCATCGCGATAGTGTATCGTGCATGTCGTTGGTTTAATGCCTCTCGTACACGGGCGCGCGTATGCCAGCCCGGTTTCAAGTTAATTTGCATCTTTGTCGGATGAAACGCTGTCGTTGGTCGCTTGACCTTTCGACGGCGGGTTGTGTTTGACGTGTCCCGGTCCGTCCAGTAACACCCGGTCTTTTGAGGATTTTGAGTATTTTTTTTTTTTGAAGAAAATGTTCTGGTAAACGAACAGGAAATTCGACGTATCGAGTGAACTGTTCCCGGGTAAATGTGATTAACTTGGTATTTTGAATTTTCTTTAAAATTCAACGCCAAATCGGTGTTTAGCATTTTACTGGAGTTAATCACAGTTTTACATGGAAATTTTGATCCTTTTTAATATCGTTCCCTCGCAAACGGTAATACAGAATGTCCACTAACTGTTTTACCGAACACTTTGACTGCCACGTCACACAATCATGGGTGACACGCGGATTGCAAAGTGGGCTGGGTTATTTAAATACCGTTACAAATTTTGTTCAAATATCGCAGTATAGTTTAAACCAAGATCAACGGCCATATAATCAACTAAACATATATATTTTCGACAATTTATGATTTAAAGAAACGAACTAAAGCGTGTCCGGTTACATACGGCCTTTATCATTGTGACAGTCAACGTGTTAGATAATGTACACGACACAGCCAAAGGGAGCTCCAGGACCGTCACATCAAAGGTCGATATGCGAACGGGAAATATGATACAGTCAGGTCCAGATACACCGAAAATCCCGTGACAATCCGAACCAACTTCGTTGTTATCAATTAACCACCAACATCAAAAGGTACGTTTCATTGTGGAACCAGTCGAGGGCACAAACCGAGTACTAAAATAAAGAAGATCAGGGTAGACAGATGAGGGACCAAGGATCCAAGCTAAGACCCGAAAGGAGCACACCCAAGTAGGTACACTAAATCCTCGCTGAGTGTTCGAAGGCTCCTCGGCACTGAACATTAAATATTTCATAAATTAACACGTTCACTGTCGCAGTGAAAAATTCCGTACGTAGTCAGACACACTTTATTTCGTTTTTTAAGCCATAAATAGTTGAAAATGTATGCGTTTAGTTAACAGAGGTAGATTGTCTTGTTTTTAATTATACTGTGATATTAATTTTACAGAAAACTATTGTAACGGTATTTAAATAATCCAGCGCCTTTGCAATGTTTCAACTACGAGTTATCTCGTAGTTGGCAGTCAACGTGTTAACGACCATATACAGCTGAAACAAATATCATTGACATCGGAATTTCAAGCTCTATAACTGTGTTAAGCTCTATGACATTTCCTTGTCACTGCCGAGGAGCCTTCAAGCACTCATCGTGAATTCACTGTATTCCGTTTTAATCGCGAACGGCGAATTCCGGCGGAATTCGGAACAAGCGGGAAATGGACCATACGCCGGTCGTTCACCGGCGTTCCTGTTTCAAGCGACGATGGTTAGTCGCAGCCGGAAAAGCCCCGACGTTCCACGGGGGACCAGCGGCGGTTATGACCGCACCAGTGAAATCGTATTTCTAACGCGGTCGTTTCTTGTCACTATTCAAGTGCGGCTTCCGCAACGACCCGTGCACGGACGCAGCCGTGGGCTTCGCGGGCGGCCGAGATAACCAGAAAGTATCGCCCGAAGGACTCGGAATTACGTGCTGGACTTCCGGAGTCTTTGGCCGTGGGCGTTGATCTTTTCGTTCTTCCCAGCGAGTTACGAGCAACTCCCCGCGGGGAATTTATTGTATTTGCCCACCTCCTCTTTCGATTTTTATACATTCACGTCGTATCGGTTCTGGCTCCTTATCGTTGGTCGGTTGAATTATCGTTTCAACGACGTCGCATATTATTATAGAACCCCTTCACGAGCAACGATCGTAACATCGACGACGGAGAATGGATTTTGAAGGGTGGTTCTTAAAATCGAGGTCTTGAAATTATATCACCTTGTTATTTGGTGCTTCCATCTGAAAGATGAGTATAGAATAAATTTCTTAAGTATTTTTCGTTGAAAATGCCATTTCTCTATAAGCGGTAGCGACTCATAAAATTTATTTAAAAAATATCAAATATACTGTGGTATTTTCTTGGGGTGTGGAACATATTCGAAGGGTGCCACAATAGAATTTCGAAATAAAATTCTCTTTCGTTCATACAAGAATCTATATATAGATTGTATTGGAGAGTTAACTTGTTCGTTTGAAAGAAGATTTGTTTTCAAATAATCTCAACGGTTCGACGATCGTTGTACACGCTGCACAAAAAGAGTGGTCCTCTTGGAGAATTCACGCGGGACAAGGCTTCGTTGCGTATTCCGTGTCTATGACGTAATTAGCATGCTAGCGAAACGCCGGGCTTTGCGATAATCGTCTTACGTGGGCTCGGCGGCTGGGGCGAGCGGTCCTTTGAATGCAAGCCGGGGCTTACATCCGATATTAATATCGCTTTTCCGTAACCGATGGGGGCCTCTACCTCGACGAAACTGGAATAACCGTGAGTTAGGCGGACGCAGCAGTATCGTCGTGTCCGTCGATATTGCGACATTTAAGCGGTTACGCTCGTAACACGGCAACTCCTTTTGTCGCTACAGGGGAGGGCTGAAAGCAATAATTTCCAGGAAAAATTCGACCCTTACCTTTTTCTGGTAATCAATAAAAAAATCTTTTTCTGGTAATCTGGTCAGTTGCTAGATAAACGTTTATAAAAACGTCGGTCAAAATACTGCGCGAAAGGATGGATCGTAACGAGTACAGTGATTCCTCGATGAATGCAACACGAGTAACGGCGTTATTCCTACCTTTTAAAACTAATCAAAACAGAGTAGCAGAAGTTAAGCAGAGGTTCTGCTTCGGATAAAAAGCAAATTTATGAGAGGCTGAAAATCTATCCGTCTTGCCATGAATGCTCCGAAGTGGATCAAAGTCGCTCTCATCGAGAAATTACTGCACATTTGATCTATTTAATCACGCTGTGATTACGCACAGTGAATCAGTTTTCCCCGTCTATTCGAACATTTCCAAACTTAATTTCAAGGAAATCATAAACATGTATATAAAACGTGCTCCAAGAACTCGTTCCTTTTCAACGTAACAAGGAAAAACACCCAGTAGATCCAGAGTTATCCGAAATAGTTCTCCACTCCCGTAACGAAGTTCATGCTACCATCGTTCGTCCCGGAAACTTACGGCGAAACATTTTTTTTGCTCCGACCCTTCTCCGCGGGAAAAGTATCTCGCAAGAACCGTGGTCGAATTAAACTAAACTATATTAAATGTTAGTTGGAGTTCCCGCGATATAAACCCGGTTAATTAAAGCTGCAGAACTTCCCCCGACGAATATCGCGTGGCCCCTTTTGCAGCCGACTCTCCCTACAGGGAAACTCTGGGATACATCGTGTTTCGTATGCACAGAGAAAGATATTAAATTGTTACTCGGATAATTTGTTATGTAACCTGCCGAGAAACTGCCGCCCAAGGAATTCCATCAACGACAGGAGCTGCTCGATCACTGTCAACGCGTGTTCACCCCGAGAGCCCGTCCCTCTTTTAATATCCTTCGTATTAACCTTTGCCATCGTGATTAATTCGGTATATTTTTTGCTAGTATTCTCCAGGCTACCGAGACGCTGAAACTACCGATTTATCATGAGCCTTGTGTTGCCTTTTCGGTACAACGAACCCCGCCATTGTCGAGAAGTCACAGAGAGAAGCGTTTCGTGTAGTGTGTCTCTGAAATATTTTAGAGGCTCTCTCTACTCGCCTCCGTGGGTTCTTCTTAACCCAAATCTTTTTTACGCGAACGAGCCACACTGCGCTCGACCGGGACACCTGGCGTTGTTAGCCGCCAGGAATTCATAAAGGACAAGAAAATAGGCCACGCGTTCGAGGTTGAAAGCGTCGCCGCGGTAAAGGGGATCGACGACTAAAATGAATTTCGAGATAAACGAGAGAGAGAGAAAGATATGAATAGTTTCTAGAAAATTCAGTAATCTTGAGAAGATGACCGTCACACTTTTTATCGAGGAACGATCAAGCAGATCGCTAGTGGATCGTCGTGCTGGTACAAGATGTTCGATGGAAAGTCAATTTTCGAACGACCTGGCTAACGCGTCTGATCATTACTCGCTGTTTCTACTGGCTGTTATCACTGTATGATCTTCTTTGTCATGCCTGACGGAAAACGATAATTAGACAGGGTTGTTATTAAGCAAAACGAGATAATATGTAATTTTTAGGAGCGAGTAGATCCAGACACTATTGGTCAGACATGCTACAGACTCTTCTCGATTATCGTCTGGCTTGTTCTACACGATTATTGTCCAAGCGTCATTCCTACCATTTAACAGAGGGGCGTGGAACCTGTCAAGCGCATATTTTGATTTTCTATATGATTATTGTTCCGACGCGGACCCAAGTCTGGGACGATAATCGAGAAGACTCTGTAACAAGAAATATATTTCAGGCACGATGTTAATCACAACTGAAGAGTCTTCAACAAGAATTCGGCTTAAGTGTTTGTGAATCATTATCAGCTATGAAACGGATAAAAAGCGAGGCTAAAACGACGGGGAAATAATGATGCAAAACGAGTATGACGAAAATGAGATTGAAAGGACAGGGGGGAGGAGTTGGGGAACAAATCGACGCGTAGTTTCGAGTAAACAGCCGGGGCAGAGCTCGCGCGCGCGGCTGGTTCCAATTATTCCTCGACAGCGGGGGGATACAATTTTAATTCCCTGCTTGTTCGCGACAAAGCCACGGGCCCTGACAGATTTCATTTTCAATGTCCGGGCACGGACAAAACATTCTTGTCGTCACCCGGCAGCCCCGCGTATATTCCCTCGTTTACGCAACGCTTTTTGTCACGCTCAAACGAAGTGGCGCGATTTTAATTTCGAATTGCAAAACGAGAATGGAGGGGTGGGTGCTCACAGGCACGACGCGTCGCTTCGCCTTTGTCGTCGTCGCGCAAAACGCAATTTTAATTAACATGTTAAAATCGAAAACATGCCCGACGCGATCGGTACTTTATTTATTTTTTTTTTTTTTTAGTTTTCAGAAAATCGCATGAATGTTTCGCGAACTGTCATGTGACGCGAATGTTCGTTTTTTATCGCTTTGTTGGTCGATGCCGATTATTCCATCTCGAACAGGATTATTCCTTTTATAAACTGAAAACATGGCTACCCTTGAATGTATACTAAATTAAATTATAAAATATAGTAATATACATAATCTACAGTACAATTTAGCAGAATATAGTACGACGTAAGTAAATTTAAAATCACTATGAAGTCCACCGAAAACACCATCATAATTTCCGTAATCGTAAAATAAAAAATCTACCATCCGTTATTCTGACGGACTCGGTAGTTCTAGTGTTAATTCAAGATCGGATATACAATTTTCCCGCAAAGGTACTATTTTTTCCCCAGAAATTATCCAGCGTACATTCACGCGAAGAGATCGCTCGGTGGTTTCGTCGTCAGCTGCGCGTGTTTACAGAGTGATTCGAAGTGGCTCGCGGAAAGTGATGAATCCACATTACACATCGGGACATTCCATTATTTCTGGCGCGACCGCCGCGTCGGGACAAACGAATGGCTCGGCGGGCGGCCCGGTCTGTCCCAGTTAATCATGGTATTACGGTGACGGAGCGTCGCTAATGCGATGCCAATTTGGCGTTAAGAATTAATGCGCCCGCGGGCGCGGCTTAACGGCTGTTATAGGGAACTCGTCGTGTTCACGTCAACGCGAGGGGAGAGGGACGAAGGCCGTGACGTAGAGGCTTTCGCGTTTCTTCACGTGGAAATAATTAAGATTACATTGTCAGCCGTGCGTCGCGCCGAGACCCTCGTTATTATAGAGGAAATATAAAAAGGTTGACACCGAAGTTTCGCCACCTACCCCTTCCGTAGCTTTCGAATTTTAATTACGGACTTCTACCGCCAATATTCCGGCGATTTTGCAGATCCCTTCGCGTACTTAGCTTTAACTCACTACCCGTCGAAACTGTCGCTTGGGTTCCCCTAATTGACAGACATTTAAAGGCAATTTTGTCGTGAAAAGATTCCAGTCACTGTACGTTGAATTTTCGTGTGTAAATTCATATGATAAGTAAAACAGTAAATACTCGATGAATACTCGAAGGCTTCTCGGCATTGACATTGAGGACTCCAGGTGTGGCATTGACTTTTTAATGAGGTTCAGCACAGTGATAGAGATTGGAATTCTGAAGCCAATGATATTTGTTTCAGCCGCATATGGTCACAGAACGCTCATCGAGGATTTACTGTACTCTTCTATTTTCGTGATGGTCGTTCGAATGTCAGGAACCATTTTGGCAAGGCGATCGACCATTAATTTACTTTCGATAAACCAGTCGCTATTTGAATCTCGACGCGTTTAAGGAGCATCTCTATCCCTCTCTCTCTCCATTGAAATGTTTCCCGGTCGAAGAGCAAAGCTCGACGCAGCGTCCCGTGAAATTCGAGATCGAGCAGCTGTGTGTTTGAATCGAATCGATTCCGCGTCCCTTCCGATGTGTAAACTCCCAGCCACGGGGTTCTCGAGCGGAGTGTGTGCACGGAAACTGCTCCGGGACACGGCACCTTTCTCGGTTTTATGAAAAATAAAACGATGATTCTTGGTGCGCGTTTTATGGTGCTCGTTCGAGGGACCGAAAGACGGAGGGAACCACCGTTGGGGGGGTCCCGAGGCACGAGCGGAACGCGATTTAACCGTCCATGCACCGAGTAACGAGTATGGGCAGACGGTTCAAGCTTTTTCAGTGTCGACTTGTTAGCGCGAAACCCGCGACGTAGTGAAAGTTTGACGTTTCTTCGCTCCCATCGGCTAACAAGCTCGCAGAGTTTTGGTCCTGGGCGTACGAGAAAGGGAGATAGAAAGAGGGAGAGAGAACACCCTCAAGTTTTTCATCCTGCTCGTCTGTTTTCTTAATTTGCGAACCGGGACAGAGCTCCTCGCCCGGCGCACTCATGACGCCTGTTCATTAAAGTAATCGCGCGAGCGTGCATCTATGTCGGTTTACCTTGGGGGCAGATCCTCTCACTTTTCTGCGTGAGTCAACACGGTTGCACCACGATTTTTCAAGCTAATTGGCAAAACACTCGTGTACTTTAGCTTTAAAAATGATTCTAACATTGAGAATGTTCCTATAAATGGTTCAATTTGTCAGTGCTTTTGACGAAGACAGAATTCAGTAGTATCGGTTAGTCGATAGACAGACGTAGACGGATAGAAAAGGGGAACGACATGGGACGAGCGTTTGATACCGAAGAAAGGGTTTCAATGGTATTTCTGTACAGTGATTACACATGATAATAGAATAATATCTTTGTGATTCGTTATCGTATAGTCTTTTTAAACTGTCTCGAGATATACGTGGAATTTCCAGGCGGAACGAAGGCGTTATTTTGTTAAGATCGCGGATAGGATTCGACACGCCGGGATTAAGGGGTCCCACGGGTGAAATGAATATTGGATGAGACCGGGGAGACACTAACCCGGTTAAGTATCCCGAATGAAAATACCGTCTTTCAGAGCTCGCCCTCCTTGAAATTTCTTCTAACAATAAGTAGAAATCGATAGCTACGCAATCCGTCGACCGTGTCACTTTCAAGAGCGATTACTTACTTTAATGGATCTTAAATATCCCGAAAAAAACGGTGTTTGCATTATGTATGAATTCGATGACCCAGGAGCAAAAGGAAGTTCGCAATCGTTGCCCAACCGGTACACAGACGGGCAAGGGAACATATTTTCTCGTCAGGAAACTCGGAAAAATTATACATCCTTTTGAAGAAAACAGTTTCGTACATTATTCAGCAAACTCTTAATAGAAAGACTGGAGTCGCTTCGAGTAATTTTTCAACGAGAAAAGACTTTTGAGAAATTGTCCCCGTCCGTGTCTGGGCCACCAAACCTTTCACAATGCCTTCTCCGTTTGGATTCCCCACTTTTCGTCCCCGTTCAGAAAACTACGTGATACTAATGCGCCCATCGACTGTCTGCTCGCAGAGCAGTCGAAGATTAAACCGGCAGAGTTGAAGCATCGATAGTTATAGGGGCGCTGATGAGACCGTTTCCATCACCGTTTACGACCGGCCGTCCCTCTGCGGTGTGTTTCGAGTTTATGTAATGCACGCAGCGGTTCCGTATTCCGGCCGTGTACGCGGATATAGTCCGAGCATAAATTAACTGGACGATGCCGGTTTGTGTGTACGTAGGTGTCACATGGAGAACAGGCGTGTGGGGGATGGCGTGTGCAAGAGCGTATACGCGAATCCTACGGCATACGTGCGAAACAATTTCATAGAGTGCGGGGGGGTGGGGGTGTGACCAGGTTCGAATCACTGTTTCGCCGCCCCCTTGAGGTCAATTGCCGTAGTACAATCGGCAAGATGATTCAATTTACTCGAATTTGCAGACTCGAAATAGTTCCCGTGGCAGAGACTGACTCGTTCGTGATAATTTTCATCGCGACGTAGACGTTTGTAGTTCGGGACAAGTAGTACAGGTCGACTATAAATCGGAAACAATATGTTCAGACCTGAAGGACGATTCGGAAACGCTTGGTACACCCAACGAATAGTAGATTCGGAAGGTGTGTACAATCAACGTAAACGTTATCAAAGACAGCAGGGGAAAATTGCATCCACGAGTGAATTCTAACCCATGTGTGGCAAAGCTCAAAGGGGCTCGAGGCGTGACTCCATGAATCTACCAAAGTTAATTGCTTCATTCCCTCGTTTCGGGGACGAATTCAGGGTGATTCGGTAATTGCTTTTCTTGCTGGGGGGACAGCTGTCTCTCAGGAGTCTGTGTGTCACGACGAGAACTCGAGGACATGCGCAGAGGGACAAGAGAGAGATAGAGTAAACCGTTCCCACGCACGTGCGTAAACGCTCGCGTGCTCGCCGCGCCTCCGTTGTCCCATTGTCGTCCGTGCACGCGTAATAATTCTACGTGTCACGGGCTGTGTGTACGTGTCCGTGGATTAACTCACCCCTCCCCTCACCCACTGTCGTTCCACTCGCATGATCTACGGGATCCGGTGTATTTATTCGCGGCAATAGGCCGTCAATTACGTGCAATAAATTTCTGTTTGCGCCGCGCATTTGTAGCGGCTCCGGGGCGCGGTGGTAATCCCATGCGGGACCGAATCACCGGTAATAAGTTCACTCTCAATTTCGTTATAGCGACAGCTCGCGGAGAATCACGTTTGCCGTGTAAATTCTATCTTAATTGCTGAAACGTTACAATCTGCCCCAGCCAGCCAACCCAGACTCATGCCAGGGTCGTGTAGATAAATTCATCGTTGCCTGATTACCATTTCGTTAAACAATTTCGAACCCCGTTCAAACACATCAGATATGACGGTGACTGCGTACACGTGGAAATTTGCGTGGTCGGTGATTCGAGCCAAGGAGAGGATCAGACGATTCGTAGGGGGCTCAAAATCGTCCACAATTTTCCAATCAGATCGTATTTCAGAGGTTTCACTGTTAGAGAAATGTTTGGTGAAACAAATAGAAATGTTGAACATTTCGATACTCGATTGTTTCGTAAAAGACAGTACTTAACGTAGTGAAATCACGTCGATGCTGCTGAACAGCAGCGAAACAGGGGGTTAATAAGAATCAGGATCAGTTCACGGTGAATTTCTACCTAATCCTCGGGACCATCGAAGAAACGAGGATCTGCGATCGCGCGAATTAACGTGCAACTGGAAAGTCTCGTTCCCATTCCGAGCTCGTTTATTTCCCGGGGTTTCGCATGGTGCACGACCGTTTAAACATCCCCCCGGACGACCAACAACCGTCCCAACTTCCCTGCATAAAAATAAAGGTAAACCCCCACTGGAACGTTCAAGAGGTTTGCTAAGGCTCGTCCGAGAATCCTGGCTAGACGGTAGTCCGGGTATCGTGTTGAAGTTTGGGGGAACGGAACTTCGCTGCCAAGTTTTTATTGTCTTAGAAGCCGAATTATTATCCATATTTGTCGGTCATCAAGGATGTTAAAATGGAAAGGTCAAGTACCACAAGACCTTCAAAATTAGTTAAAGCCTCTCTCTAGTTTACAACCACAGAATACACAGAAGCAACAACCGATATCGTCGAAAAGTAAAAAATCGTCCAATTTCCAATCGAAACTGTGACGATCCAGCACCGTGAAATCTTAAATTCATAATTCAAGGTTCGACCAATGAGAGTGTCCCGTGAAAGCGAGTTTCCCTCGGGGAGGAGAAAAAAAAAAACTCGATCGCGGTTATTGCGCGTGGAGATCGAATCTCATTCAAGTTTCGCTTTGCCAGCTTTCATTTCGATCTGATGGCAGATAGATCGAAGGGGCCGGAGATAACGAGCAGAGAGAGAGACAAGGAGAGAAGATCGGATCGAAACGCAATCGGGAGGACCAGTCGGTTCAAGATAATACGACGCCATTACAATTTGGCTAGAGTCTCCCGCAGTCTGATCCGGTTGTTCGCCGGTGGTACGCGATCGGCGCTAGCTGTCGTAATGTGCCCAAGTTCCCACGTGCATTAGTTCCGTCCCCAGTTAAGAGGATGTCTATGTACGTCGGTGTGGCTCGAGTCTATCTAGGAAAGGAACGGCTGAATTGGTTCGCGCGACCGTGTTTGTCCAAGTACCATCCCATACTCCTCTTCACCCCCGTCGTCTCGCCCTCGTAGTTTGCTACCCGCTTTCGGTGTTTTCAGGGTTGGGATCGTGAAAACGGCAGCCCAACTCTGCTGAGCTCGGTCGAAGATTAGGACGCTGGGACCCTTTTAGAAATATCTAAAGGGACATAGAAATACGCCACTGTGTTCATAAGTTTGCAAATCTATTGACCTGTACTACTGAATTCCATCGGCAACGCTGGCATGGAAAATCGATACCATTTGTTTTTAATTTTTCTTTTCACGATGTTTAATTATAGGACATTAAAAATAGATACGTTCCTTTGTCAGGGAGAATTTAGACTCTGTAGACTTCTATTCGTAATCTACTATTCGAAAGCTGGTTGGGAATCTCGACTTCTCGACGGTGTCTTTGTTCACGGGAGAAGATTAATCCAGCATAATTGCTGTAATGGAAGTGGTATTACGGGAGTCACAATTACGTGAAATAATAATTACATCCGCGCGCTTGGTATTCAAGCGTGGAGCTCGCCGGTGCTCGCGGTGTCGAAATATCGTTTATCCGGCACGTGTTCCTTTACGTTCCTATTGTCCTATTCATTCCACGGGCCGAGTTCTTCTCTTCCGTTATTCCCCGAGTATCCTCGACTTATGGACTGGTCGTCAGAAATGCAGTTCGCGGTCGTATGCACATTGCACACTTGCAAAATGCATGTTCGCCACTTTGCATCACGGTTCGGCCACGTACCCAACGCTTCAGTAAGTAATATTTATCGAGGCCGGCACACGGATGTGAGTATAGAAGAATAACAGAAAACACGAACGATATCATCGAACCGAAAGCTCCCGGGGGGCAGGAAATGTGCTTCTCGAAAATTCAATTTTCTCCATCGTGTTATTTCCGGGGAAATTAATAAAACTCGACATATTCCGTTCTCGATTCGTTCGACGCTTTTGTTTCCTTTCGACATCTCTTTCACACTCTCTTCGAATGGAATTCACGTTTCCATTCGTGTCTCGTTGTATCACACTCGAGTAATGACGTTCAGATATAAAGCTTCCCCACTCGAATTTCTACTCTCGGTTCAGGTCTCGAGATCTCCCGAGGCGTTGAGAATTTATTAACAATGTTTCGAGGACCGGGGGCCACTTGATATACGAACGAACGGCGAAAACACATACCCAGCCTCCGTCTCTCTGTTTTAAGTAAAGATAAGCTTCACCGCCTCTCACGTGCGACTGCGCCCGTTACGTGCGCTTTTCCGCTTTCCCCCACTCTCGCCTTTTTTCCCTTTTACGGCAGTGCCGCCCCGTTTTACGGTTTCACGTGTCTCGAGACACTTCAAGCTTTCGGAACCGTACGTCAGCCTTAAAAGAAGAAAAAAGGAGACGTCGTCGGAGTTAACGCAGCCCATCGTAAAGCATCAGCGTTACCAGGAGTCCATTTCACCAAATTATGAGGACCATTCGTTGCTTTAACCGTCACCAGCCGACACTGTTTTTCCACCACCCTCCCCCTCGTCCCTCAAATCCTCCTTGAAATCCACTTTGTTTTCCAACTGATGGAGGCCGCGGCGGTATAAAAACGTCCCGTGATGCATCGAGACTCTTTAAAGCGATGATAAAGTTCTCGCCCGGTCTGGTAAGTTCGCTAAATGATAAAACGGGAAGAATCGTGGAAGTGAAGCGCAGACAGATGAAATTGGTCGCTAGGAAAGCGGAAGAGCTTCCGTTTCATTCGGGATACAAACTTTTATTGTAGATTGCACTTTTCATATTTCAATTGACTTATTTCGTTTTAGCTTAATATCTGGTATCATTGCTTCCTAATTTCAGAGAATTACTGGACAAATGTACAAATTTTTAGAACGACTGTGATAATATTTTCGTACGCTAACTAAAACGCCTCTGGCGCAAGTAGTATAGATCAATAGTAAATCAACCGTATCTGTCCTTGGCTTCATCAACACTTCTGACTTCAAACTATACCTTCCAAAGCAAAGAGGAATGTTTCAAATTTTTTCTAGCCTTGGTACACCTTCCAAAATTCGTTTTGTAATTTTACAATTCAAATTTTTCGCCAAGGGAAGCTATCGAATTTGAACTATTCGGTTGCAAAGATGGTGATGAGTCGATGGAAGAACTTTTTCGAAAAAATGACGGAGGACGATGAAGAGCGGAAGCGATTGGCCATGGAAGAACGTTGTTAGAATTTACGTATCACTTGGCTCGATACATCAGCCGGGAGGGGGGCCGAATGCATCGTGGATGCGCGAGAACATGGCAGGACCATGGTGGGTGGGCCATTTCGGGGGAAGAGAGATCGGCTGCGTGTGCAACGGATGGAGACGTGGCAGGATAAAGCGTACGTAGGAGAGCACGTAGTAATTCACGTGTGCACGTATGCGTGGCCTAAGTGATACTACGTGACGATTTATGTCGCTGCACATGCGTGCGTGACGCCTGATAATGCTGCGCTCGTCGTTCCGTCCGTTCTGCGCGAAAATCGGCGTTATAAAACCGCGGGAAAATCCCGGAAGAAAGGGGAAAGAGACCGTAAAAACCTATTTCTCTTCTTTCCTACTCTTTCATCGTATCACTTTTCATCGTCGTTGTCCGGCAGAGGAATTCGTTCGAACTAGGTTCGCTTGATCGAAAAGTTAAACATTTTTCGATTCTTTCGACCCCTTCTGTGTTTCGTTTATCCGTTCTCTTATGATATTGTAACATTGATCTATAAAATACTGTCTGAACGGAATTGCGGTGAAAGGGATGAAACAGTCATGTATTTCGGAGAAATTCACGGTTGGAAGATATCGGTTAGAGAGCTCGACGATACGAAACCTGGGAACGACTCGAAATCCAAGTAAGTCGAGAACAATCGACGTTAAAAAATTTCATCGTTCTCATGGGAACGCTCGAGAATCCGCTAAATGTGACTCGTCGCAGGATTAATCAACGCGAAACTTCGATAAAGAGAACTGAAAGTAACACGAAGGAAGCAACGGAAGGTTGCCGCCGCTGAGGCCGCTTGAGGTACGACTACTCGTCTTTTTGGATCCATCCCCCTTATCCCCCAGGATTAACGGCGGCGAGAGCCAGTCGAAACAGTCGACAGAGCCAGTGCCAGACTCTCTATCGTCGAACGTATAAAGCGCTAAACATCGCCGAGCAACTTCTCAGGCGTCCAAGTTTCGTAGCTTCGGGGGGGGGGACTTTGCTCTTACTGAGATTAGCCGAGCAGTCGTCGTGATCGAAGCCTCGACAGACTGGCACAGTTGCTAATTTACTGCGAAATATCAAAGGTGACACGTCGTCGAAATGTCCTCGATCATCGAATGGAATATTAAACGGATCGTATGAAATATTAATCCCCTTCATATGAGAATTTTAATCGGTTGCGAAATGGACATGTCACGGAACCCCAGACGGAGTCGATGCTTTCTGAATTCTAGGGTGATCTGATAAAAGATGTATAGATAGCAAAATATTATAATCTATATGTATTTGAAGTAGAAACATCAGCTATAGGAAAGCATCGATGATTGTTCGAAGGCTGCTCAACTGAAGCAAATATCATTGCCTTCAGAATTCCAAGTTCTATCACTGTGGTAAATCTCATTAAAAAGTCAGCGTTACATCTGGGGATTTCTCCTTGTGAGTGTCAAGGAGCATCTGAACACACATCGATGATTTACAGTACCTCTAATTATGTCGAGAATCACATGTATTATGTTTCACAGAAACGAAGATACTATGTACGATCAAGTGTTTCCTAAAAACGCGCGACACATTCAATCCATTTCACGTCAGGAACTGTAAATCAGTGGAAAGAACGATCCCCGTCGCGGAAGTTGCTCGATCCCGTAGACGCTGTAAACCATGGGTCGAACAGACGGCGAAAACTTGGTCGGGCCAGCGCAGCGACACAACTTTCCTTACGGTCCCGTGCTCGGTCCGACAATGTTTGTACCTGGAAAAGTTTCCCAGGCGTTTTCGAGCCGTATCGCCGACGTCTCCGCCCGCGGAAAATATTCCCCTGCCGCCGCGGCCCGGATAAAGAAGAACGAGCCGGCGCCTGTTCTTGCGTGTACCTGTATCAGTCCTCTGCTCGGATCCCTCTAATGGATTCAGTTGAGGGTGGAAGAGAGACAGAGCGCACCAGGAGAAAAGTTGGCAAAAGTTCCGGCCCGCGATTCGGGGCTTACGTTATGCAAAGCGAAACTTTCTTGGTAATCAGCCGAATAAATCTGGGAACCTGGTCGAGCCAGGAACTGCGACGTAGAAGGGACGTCCCTCTTCATCTACAGAGACTGTATCAGATTGGATTAAGAAGCACCGACAGCCTTCCTCTTATTTAAAATTAACTAACATGTTAGTTATTATCCACCAAATAAATTTTCACGTACCCCCTCATGCAGCTAGACATTCCAATTCATTCTACCCTATTTCCTACACATCCCGGTACAACCACACAGATACAATAGCCAACAAAATTTAATAACTAAAATGGATTTTTCTCAGAAACAATAGATAAAGTCTGCGATAGAAATTGCGAGAGTAACATGTATATGTGTATTTAAACTACTACAAATAGTATTACACGATGCTTTTTTCTTGTTAAACTTTTGTATAAAATGGGTCTTCTCGTTAATGGCAATAAATTAAAGATTAAAATTAAATGAAAATTAAATTATCAATGGCAAGTCTTTCAGTTCAGTTGAATACCATACGTGAAAGAGTTCATGATAAATGTCTGTGTCTGACATTTGCGGGATCAATCTACTGTAACCAAGTGTATCTAAAACCTTGATCACTGTAGTTACTATTTTGTAATTAATCCTTTGGATGGTACGAGGAAATTGTGTATTATTAACAAGATTAAGAAATTGAAATCTGTAAAAAACAGGCTGTCTGATTATGCACGGACTATTTCCACTTCCTGTACCGAGAGATTTTCTACCCACTTTACGTTTTCGCTTTTTCACAATTTTACGAGTAGCGGGTCCAAGGAACGAGATTTCGGAAACGACGTCCCGCGGGAAAACGTTGAAAAGCCCGCAACCGGCTACAATGTGTTGTTAAAATTCGAAACTCTGTCGTCAGAGCGTCGAGTTTACGTCTAATTAAAACCGAGGCCGTCGAGCGTCTCTTTATATATCGTGGCGAAGGGAATACTGCTGGAGACGCGTAATTGTTAAATGAGTAACGAGTTCTGTTTCGCCGCTTCCTGGTATCCACCAAGATCTCTCTCTCTCTCTCTCTCTCTCTCTCTCTCTCTCTGTCTTTTCTATTCAAACTTAAATTCGTTAAGCACTGTCAGACAATGGTTCCATCGTAAAAACTTCACTCGAATGCGCTAATTGCATTCCTAGATTATATTTGAGAAAAAGATATTTAATTCCTGAATATTTTAACCGAAGTCTGACCATGCGTTGACCCAATCTAATGCGGTTTCATCAAAGTACGGACCATTTGGAATCTAATTAGTTGGAGTTCGCTATTCATAATCGTCAAGAGAGATTAAATATAATTCCAGTCACAGTTTCGTTTCAAGGAAGCGACACGCTTTTCAATTAAAGGGCAGTTATTAATTTACTGGCCACCGGTGGGAAAATTATTAATCGTTTCTGGGAGACGAATGAAACCGTACTCGCGGTTTCTAAATGAGGACGGCTTCGAGGCGGAGCGAAAAACAAAGGGTGAATCGTACAAATGCATTCCCTTGATCGTCCGAGAGTCCATCGAACGGAGACTTATGAAATGAGGCGGTGGGACACGGATGGGGGAGAGAGTCGCAAAACGAATCGGAGTGGAGTTTAATTCTACTTAAACTCTGCTCAACGTGTCCGTCGAAATTCCCAGTTTGAAATTCGCTCCGAAACTTTCTATCAAAGTCTAATTTAGGCTAAAGCGAGCTAAGCGCTGCCGCATCACTGTCTTTTATCGTGTTGCTCGTAATAACGGGGGCAGGGCTGGGCTCTCGAGAGTCTAGAAAATGTTGCTGAAATCGTTGCTAATTGTAGTTTCTCCCGTAATAGGAGAAGTTGAGGGCCTTTCTTTGAGGAAGTTAAGTGCAAGCAAGTGATTACGGGGGAAATTGAAGGTTCGATGATCACTTTTGATCTTACTGGAATATTGTAAGTTTTTCGATGTATTATGATTTAATTACAGGAATCGTCAAAAGACAATCCAGCAACAGTTTGATTTTCCCTACACGCGGGGCTGTTTAATCGCATAAATTAAGTCCGTTCGTTCGTCGCCGAGGTAACGAATCTGCTGAAACTTTGATCACGTTAAACAATATTGCGCGTGTTTGTCGGCGAAAAACTAATTTAAACTCCGCCGAGGCCAGCTCTCTCGCCCGGCCTCAGGCGCGCCGTTTACTTTCGGATCCCATTAAACAAATTCGGCTGATAACGCGGCTGATCTGGGGATATACGAGCGTGAAATTGGCGACCAAACGAAACGGCAAATAACAGGCGAAACAGAAACGGCACGGAATCCATCGTTAAACTTTTCTTTCCCGTCCTGTACCGTTACGGACACGGTTTCTGATCACTCAAGTGTAACTATTACCATTTTTTAAATGTATCTGTAGAAAAAGAAACCGAATCCAAAAGAATAATTGTCATTCGAACAAATCTATGCTCTATCTATGTTCTATCTTTAATAATTATTTAGTAATTTTTCGGAAAACCTTTCATCTTAATAAATTTATTACATGGTATCTATATACCATAACTTACCAGGAATTAGGATTCTGATCAGGAATTGAGATTCTGATCAGAAATTGAGATTCCGATCAGGAATTGAGATTCTGATCAGAAACTGGGTCCGTGACGGTACCATCGAGTGAAACATATCGAGAATCATTTTACACGAAACCACTGCGGTTCACACTTTGTAGACGCGACCTCAATATTATTATCCTCCTAGACCGCGTTCCCTTTCTCTACATGCACCGTGGCCGGAATTATCCCCGTGTAATTTTCCATTCACGACAAGCGATTATCGACTTCCGACGTTCGCCGTGGCTCCAGGGCACTCTTTGGCGTCGCAGGAGCGCCGCTGGTAGTCTCTGTGGAAAATGTTGCGCAGGATATACGCCTTGCTGGTGAAGTCGCGTTTAACGAACCTTTACTACGCCGTAACGGCCAGTCTTAAGCTCTTTTTCCGCTTCCGCCACGGCCTCCGGTTACCGCCCCTCCCCCCTCCAGTTGTTCCTCGAACGATGGATCGTGTTCGCCGTGTCGTTTTTTTTTTTTTTTTTCTTTCGACAGAAGCACATTTATTGGGAAAAGTTGCGCGCAGCCAGACTACCGAGATCGCTGGCGGTCCATTCACGCGGAAGGAAACGTAGCCACGTCGGGTGCATTTACAGCGAGATAGAAAACGTGGGGAGGGGTAAAACGTCGCTGCACGTTTTTCATGATTATGACAGCGAGCTGGAGGTTGTGAACGAGCAAGTAACGAGCAGCTGAAGTGTAACATTCCCCTTGGAAACGCCCAGGCACGGCTGTGATCGCGGTTACAAGGACGCGCTGGGGGAGTTTAAGCAGACTTCGGGAACGTAATAGCCTGGAAAAGCTTAGATTTTCAGGTATTTTCCAGGACGAAAGGGGGCCGTGGAGATCGTGGAACCGGGAAGCACGCGAATTCGAAAACTCGGGGGGGATTTCGAAGTGTGATCTGGAAAGCAGGCTAGTCGAGAAACTTTCGAATTGCTTCGATTTTTGGAGCTCCGGATCTCAGGCACGAAGTATGAATAATTCATGGGAAGCAAGTTCATTACAGATTGTCGACAGGTATAGAAATAAGTTTATAGTAGGTTCCTTTTTTCTCAGCCTCTTCGACAATTCCTTATATTTTTGTGATGTCTGTCTGACCACAACAAGGTCGAACTACTGTGTGAGATCAGAGGGCAGTGTTCATTGTAGCAGTTTAGTATTTATTAAACATGGATCAGTGATTGCTTCCAATGTTACAATATTGAGATTGCACGGCCAGATTTCGAAGTCGGAAAATCTCTGGGCCGGTGACTAGAGAAACGACGACACTCACGGCCGGCGCGAATTATGAGCGGACGGTTTATCAAGTTGATCGATCACGCCTGCGGCTACGGTATCGGAGCACGGTATCGAAGTCGGATTAACGATAACGGCTGACACGAGACCCGATACAGCATCCTGTCGTTGGGCGACGTCAATTTATAATCGGGCTTTTATTAAACATTTCCCAGTACCTGCTTGAATATAGAACAAGAAAACTGACGATAAGGTCTGTTTCCCTCCCTGAAAAGTCATAGCTCAAAAAAACTTTGAAAATTGTACACTATAAATATAGTCAAGTTAACGTAGTTTCATTTTTCCGAGATAATAGAATAAATCGAAGCTAAAGTTTCAGCTACACTTAACGCAAGTAGATCCACCCTGTTTTCGTCAGACGCCCATTGATCATGAACATTATTAAATCTGATATCCAACTGACGTAAACAAAATACAATAAATAGAACTGTTCCATTCGTGATTATTAACAATGTTACAATAATGAATTCCATTTCAAAATGGAATGTCAAACATAATGAAACCGTACCTGAAGGAAGCATTATCGCGACGAGCTTCGATTTTCACGCGAATTTAGGCGTCTATATAAATATTTCCATTGGATTATGCGACTCTATGCACACCTTTAACGCGTTCAATCACGACCTGCCAATCACACAACGGTCTGCGAATTTCTCTTTCGAGTTCTTTCCTTGTTGATATTTCCGGTGCATTATGTTATTCAAATGCACGCGTTGGACGGGGTGCGGTGACCGTGATATATTTTCCTGACGTTATTTTCACAAAATCTGGTTGTTTCGTTGGTTCCACCTGCCCCCCCCCATACGCGAATTATTTTTCTCTATATTTACGACCACGCCGTGAAAATTTCTGATCCACCTTGATCGACCGAGCGTTCCGCGAAAAAATACCAATGAGAGGTTTACATATGCCGCTGCGAGCACGTGCCGCCGGCACTCTTTTGCTATTCCTTCCGTGATATACGCTGAAAATGTTCTATACATATTCTATGTTTCCGAACGCCACCGGTGTATTCCGTTCTCCCCCTAGCTCCCCCTCCCCTCGGGCGATATTCGAGTAATTTAATTTCGAAACGAGTCGCCGGAATGTTAACATCGGCCGACAGCTACTCCTCGGAAATTATCGAATACGTCGGATTTATCGACAAACATCGACAAGGTCCATGTTTGCAATAGCCTGAAACGGCGTTAAACAATGGAGGTATTCATCTTGGCGCAATGTGTTACGGTGATTCGACGGGTCATTAGCTTCGATTTATTTGAAATTTCGTTGGTAATTAATATTGTGTCATCCTGTCGGAGAAATCATCGACGGCTACCTTTTAATGGCAACCTATTACAGCTCTATTAGTTAACACGTTTATTGCCACGGTTCTTACGATTGGGATAATATCATAATAAACTACGTTTGCTCAGATCTTTGGTATCAACGATATAAGTTTTTACGGATTGACTTGAACTCACATCACTTATATTATTACTGTACTACTAATTATATTACACACATCACCCAAATATGCCACGTATGTACATTGCAAAGAGGCTGGATTATTTAAATAATGTTACAAAATTATTGTGTGAAATCACTATCCCAATATAATTCAAAACAAAACCAACAGCCTCTAAACGAACAGAGATATATATATTCGACGATTTATGACTTAAAAGGCGAAATAAAGTGCCTGGCCACGTACAGCTTTTTTCACTGCGGTGGTCAATCGGCACGAAATGTTCCAGATACTGTCACTAAAATGACAAAGTAGACGTCTACTGTAGTTGACAAATGCAGTTAACGGGTTAAGGGATGCCAGAAATGCATAAAAATCCGTAGTTAACTTTAGTTTCCAGTGCATGAGCCAAACAGTGTACATATTTATAAGGTAGATATAAAAATTACGTTAGGTTAGAGTTGTGTGACTGAGAACGAGTCTGGACGATTTCGAATGAGTCGTGTCTCAGATTACAATCTCCATTTGTCCGTGTAGAATTTCCAGGGAACCGGTCGATCGTCAGGATTCGGCTGCGGATAAAATTATTTCGCGGGGTCCCGAGCGAAGTTTGCCTTGTCGATGCTTAAGGAAGTTTCCGTACGTGCGGCGAGTGCGGAAGATGGAAAACGGCTGGGACGTGTACTACAAGTAAATTATGGCGGTCGGGCGTTGTTTTAGTCGTGCGGTTGATCCTGCTTGAACGAGGGAGAAGCGGGAGCCCTAATCGATGCTGAGGCGGGGCGCGTGTTTATGCGGAGGACAAGGGGCTCTGTCGCGTTTTACATGGAATTGGATTGGTTAAGAAGCGTCCGCCCTTAGGAGAAGTAATTGCAGACAATACGATTAAAACACGGGGATAAAAGAACGAAATAGATGGAGGATTTAATGTCCTGAATGGTCCATGGATTCGTAAATGTGTAATTGTTGTAATACTGTCTTTGGTAATATGCTCTGAAGATAATAATCAGTAGTACAAGTCAAGAATTGTTGTATACAGGGCGATACAAAAAAGGGTTGACAACTTTTAGGATAGATAGCACTCGCCAAATGATGGAAAAAAAGTCTTGATACACATGGATCGAAAATTTAATATTTTCAAAGTTATAAATAATTTTTTGTTTAGCCAATGGACGATTTCGAAACGACGAAGAAAGTTCCAAGGCAGTGAAAGGTCTCGCAACGAACCGTCGAACAGTCCGAGGCAATCGTTCGGTCAGATAAGAAAGACAAAGGAAGAAAAAAAATTAATCACTCCGGGGTGGGGCGGTCGTTCTCCATCCGGTTCCATTTTCACGGCCCATTTTTCTAGAGATCGTGGTCGGCCCACGTGAACGAGGGACGAGCTAGCAGGGAAGCGGACGGAATGCGGGCTGCTATCGTTTCGACGTGATTTTTCACCGACCTGAGAAACGGCGACGACGGCGAACGTGTTTCCGTGTCGTGTCTGTTCGACTTCCACCTGTGCTCTAGCCGCGTCGCCCATCGATCCTTTCAGAGATACAGGGGACTGGTAAGATCGTTCGAAAACTGTCGGCTATCCGTTTCTCGGGCTGTTCCCGATCGAGGAAGTACTGTTTCGTTTTTCCCTTCGCCTGGGATAGGGTGCTCGTGAATAGGAGGAACATGAAGGGTCAATCTATAACATCGAGGGATACCTGCATACGTTTAAATGGCGATCTTTTCAACCCGTCTTTCTATTATCGTATTTCGCAACCGGAACGATATAGACCGTTTAACCATTAGAGTTTTTTTATGACAAATAGATGAACTTTCATGTAAAATTATGAACTGTCAGAAAGGTGCACAGTTTACGTCGTACAAAATGATCAATCGAAAGTATCGAGAAGATTTATTTGGAAAATAATATCTGTGGATTCCGTTCGATGAATCTTAGGGACCGTCAAGGTACATCGTAGGGGAATCGAAATACCATTAATAGGACAATAATCCAAAAGTACAGTCGGTGAATAGGTGTTAGTGGGATCTCCTCGGGTGCCAGGACGCTCGTTAACAAGTCGTCGAAAATTCGATACGAACGTTAATAGCGGCTGAGTTAATTAGCGCCTAATGAATTTCGAGTGACGGGGCTAACGATAATAATAAATTACCGCGCAATAGAACCCGTCCCACCGATAGCGCGACCGAGCGTGCGGTTAAGCAGCAGCCAGCATTCGGCGCGATTATGCCCGGCTATTGATCACTCATTAATGAAACGATCGTCTGATACGTTGAGTTTCTGGCCCACTCAAGTATCATAGACCTCTGGCGCACGCACACACACACACGCGCACACACACTTGACAGTTCAATATTTCATCGAGATCCGGTACGGTGTCTCGATGGACTACGAAGGACGATTACAATCGGCCCCTGCTATTACCGGCAGGATATGCGAATCGGTCAGGACTAATATTAATCTCCACCTTGACAACGCGAATTCTGACGTTTGCTTCGTCGTTAGTCTTTTTATTTTTTAACCGGATCAAGTTCAAGGCATTTCATTCTTTTTGTGGAAGCCATTGCAACAGTAAATCCTTGATGAGTGTTCGAAGGCTGCTCGGCACTGAATATTAAATATTTCATAAATTAATGGCCATATGCGACTGAAACAAATATTATTGGCTTTGGAATTCCAAGCTCTAGCACTGTGATGAATCTCATTAAAAACTCATCGAGCATTCACTGTATACAGATGAACATAGCCATGTGTTTAGATTCACGCAACACTTTATGCTAGAACTACCGATGATAAATGTTCTATCTATTTCTATCGGTTGATAAACACGACAAACTTTCGAAAATATAGAAATTTGTAAATCAACTAATTTCTTCACTTTCATATTGCAATGAAATTTGTGAACGATCCAAGGAAATGTACCGAGTATGATAAGAGCGTATTGACTGATCATTTTGATTGCTTTGGTAATTCTACTTGTCTGACGAGAATGATTTCTAATCGAACAGTGCAAAACATTCGATTGACACCTTATATTCGCACAGGTTGATTTTGACAGCCCTATGCCCGAGGGTCACCGGGGATTTTTTAGTGGGTGACATCGGAGGCGGTGAACCTTGCTCAAGGTTTTTCGTCAAAAAAAAAAAAAAAAAAAAAGTTGACAACTGATCGCGTACCGACAGAGTTCACCAACTGGTCCTTTTCGCGGTGATGCTTGTCGTAGCAGTGCGCGGCCCCACGGAACCGTGACTCTAAAGAACTCATTAAACGAATACTCGAAGCCATTTACAGAGCAGGTTTACCCCCTTTCCCCCATTTCCCTCAATTACACTCTTCTGGATGCCTTTTTTTATTTCAATTAGTCCGCTACATTTTCACGTACGCGCAGAGGCGGCGGCCTTCCTTTTGCCGGTCGGAATACGCGGGCGCATCAAGAGCATCGCCGTCATGAAACACTCCTAATTAGCTTAATTAGTCCTCTCGCATTGCCTTCAAATGCTAATGGAATTATGCCCGCGTTCGTCCTAACGTTACGGCGCGCAAAAAAATGCGTGCAACGGCGAAGGAAGGAAAGAAAGAAAGTAGAGGGGTTCGGAGAGTGAGAGTGAGAGTAGAGAAAAGAGGGGGTAGTAATAGAAGCGAGAGGGTGAGGGAGAGAGAGGGAAATACCGGCGGGGGGAAAAAGACCACAAATTCTTTTTCAGGTCAAAGGGTTCCTTTCACGTCATCTGCCGCGCTCGGAGAGCCGCTGAAAATAAAAATGACCTCACGGAAAGTCTTTCCCTCGGTTCTCTCTCTTTCTCTCTCTCTCTCTCTCTCTCTCTCTCTCTCTCTCTCTCTCTCTCTCTCTCTCTGTCCCTGTCTCTCTCTACTGGACAAGCGAGTACGCGCGAACGGTGAGCACCAGCATTTCTATCCTGCCACTTCATTTTCCACAGCGTTCTTTCTGCGTGTGCGCGGATGAAACGTGGCCCCCTGAGGGCGCCTCCCGTGATACCGGCTAATTCGACCACCTTCCCACGTGATATCATTTCTACGGTGCGAGGTTTTTCGAGTAGGTACGTCGCAAAAGGATGGAGGTGAGTGGAAGGGTCAAGCTGCCATATATCGGTTCTTCACCAAGAACACGCCACTAATTTCGTGGAATGAGCGGTTTTTGTTAATCCGTAGAAATATCGTTGTAACGGACTTACCGATCTCCAGGTATTTTTGATGCACCGGGTCGTATTCGTCCCACGTCAGGCTACGGAAACGGCTCTTCTCGCGGCTGGCGGGCAGAAGCGTGTCGTTCCGGGCGTGGTGATCGATCACGTTCGGATTTCTGGAAAGAAGAACGTGAATCGTTGTTTTAAAACCATTGATCGTTCGAGGATCGTCTTCTGGGTGTCGACGGTTAAGCCGAGACATCCATTACTCTTTGGGACGAAGACACGTGTTTTCGCGTTGGATACACGCGGTACAGAAGAGAATGAGATCACACCTGTGTGGGGATTTCTAGAAATCTTCCATCTATGATGTCTAGACTGTGGATTCTTATGCAAAATAACGTTTTAGAAAATAATTCATAGAGACGAGAGCAAATATAGAAATTTGTTTCTTCCCTTAAGTACCCTATTGGGTTCAGAATAAAATAGAAAACAACAAATTTTTGTCCTTTATTGTATTCCACAGATCCCGATACGTTATAAATCCATAAAATCCACAGTCCACTGATGTCCAATAATCTTTACATACCCTTTCCATGTCCGTGTTTGATTCTCGAAATAAAATGTTGAAACGAATTCTTCTCGAAATTTTATTGTCTCACACACACATAAATTGCGTTTTATTTATCACGTGAATCAACGAACTCAAACACGTCTTTACGCGAACACATTTGCACGGTGACTGAAACGGTTGTCGAAATCGCGACCATTCGCAGGTAGGTAGGTAGGTGGAGGGGATCAGGTTATACAGTTCAGGGACGTGACTGTTTATATCTGTCCTACTTCGACGGATAGAAAACTATTTTATTGTCACACCTCGTACCACCACAGTCACTGACCCCAATAGAATTTGTTCCCACCGCAAAACCCAGAATTAGCAAGGTATCCTCGGCACAAGTCTCCCTGTGACGATCTTACAGTAAACTCTCATTATGATTCTACGGGCACAGGAACCTATACCCACAAAGAAGGAAACCACGCATCGGCGGCTGCCGTGAATTAGCGCAACAAGTAGCAAATCGAAAGGGAATTAAGCAGCGAACCTGCGACGTGCGCTTTGTTCAGGCTGCTTTCGAGAGTCCGTTCACGGAATCGTCTGGAAGAATACGTTCGCAGAATGGGGAATACGATTCGGTCGTCTCGAATAATTCACTATATCGAAGAAGTTTCGTCGTTGCTGCCGCGAGAGCACACGAGCAAGGATCGACGTTCCACGGCGCGGAAACTCGTTACGACAACCGCTCACGATTACTTTGTCCGGTTCGCAGGTAGTAATACACAGGCTGAGACATTGTTTACATCCACCGTGACACGCCCCCTTGTATCCTTTGTACGGGCCAGAAACGCCATTGTTGTCCCTTACGTTCCGACCTTGTCGCGACGCTGGCGTATTTTCGTTGGGAACTGGGTGGAGGGAAGTGGAAAATGAAACAACAACGGGTACTGACACTCTCGGATTAAAGATCCCTTTATGTTCACGAGGATATACAGTGGCGGCCAAACTATGATTTCACAATGTTTCTCTTGTAACATTTGTCAGGCTTGTATTTGTTAGAAACTGGAGAATAGATTATTTTAATGCAAAGAAACGTTTAATATCATCGATTCTGAAGAACTAATGTATCATCGATATGGGTGTATTAAGAGTCAATTCGTATTATATACAGGGTGTGTCAATAAAAACTACTATCTAAAACAACTCGTTACCTATTTGCTGTATCGAAAAACATATTAATGAATTATGTAGCATTTTAAGGACCGTATCGGATTTGGTGACCTTCAGTTTTTCGTCGCTGAATTCGTTGTTCGATATTTTCGACTTCAAAACAACAAGATACAACGCATACATCAGTCTCATCATTTTTAAATAACGATTTAAGGGTTTCGGCGTTAAAGGGTTAACGGTTTAGTTGCTCCCCATGCTCAGAGTAGTTTTTTCCCGTAAGGGTTTCGGAATGATCGCCTGGGTCGTCACGCGCGAAGAAACAGCGTGGAATTCCTCGAATATAGGATATCTGGGAGGGAGGTTGTAGTGCGACTAATGCGGTCGGTACACTTCCGGGTTTCATAACGCGCGTACATACCCCTGGATAGCCGCAAAATCTGCTCGGTTCACGTTTATGGAACGACGGGAACGCGTTTAGAGAACGATAGAGGGTAGGCGGACGGCGTGGGGCTTAATTACGCGCTACCTGGATCTACGCGTCGGTTAAATTGCTATTAGCGGTTAGAGGGGAGGGGGGGTGGACGCGCTGGAATTGTCTCAGGTACCTCTATGTCGTTCGGAAAAATTGCTCGAGCAACAGGGATATTAAATTCTCTGGTAGAAGGAGATACGACAAATTGCACAACTACTTGATACCGCAGCTCTTATTCGCGGATTTATTTTTCCGTCGCATCTCGTCTTTGCGGCAATTTAAACTGTTACAACGGGAATTCTTCAATAGTATTCTCCGACACTTCTTGTGACGTATTTCGATTTTGTGGAGAATAAACAATAAACCTTTGTTCGTTCGTTCCATTGTATTTCACATGGGTTTATAATGGTATTCATTAATACAATCGTCGAACCAATGATTCGAGTAATTTAGCATTGAATTAATCTATTCGTTTGATCGTTATGGATAACGAATTTCCTATACGTAGGTCGGCATAATTGGAAATCCTAACTTCATACGGGGGGTGTTAGTGGAAAAACATTTGTAACTTTTACGGATAACTCGTGCCCGAACGGTGTGCACAATGGACACCAAAGTAATATCGCGTGTATTAACCGAGGCTGTTTTCACGATATTCAAATCATAAATTCGCAATGACGGTAGAATATAGACCGAACCGTTCCGTGATTTAATTGAAATCTGTCTGCCGTTGAACATCGTTGCAGCTGTACGCGAATTACACGGAATTTTGTCGTGCATATTCCCGCCGAAAAACATGAAAATCGTATTTCCAATTTCAGGACTATGGATTCCATACGCTCATGCGATAAAGAGATACTCCTCTGATTTAGAATGTTTAATTAATGAAATGTCGAAGGTTTGAATTAAAAAAGAAACAGGATATTAAAACGACACGTTTCTACGTTCGAGTAGAATAAGCCAATGTTTGGTCAGACGACCTTCGAAATTCCATCTATTTCTGTTGCACGTCCGAATAGAATTTTCTTACCAGAATATTAGTTGCATCTTCTTAAAATCGACCGAAAAAAATATTCCTTCGAATTACCGAAGACGAGGCCGTCATTTCAGATAATCCAATTTTGTGTACTCGCGTTTGCTACCACGTTTATATATCGAATTTCCTTTTTGTCGACTCTGCGTACACATGCTACAGACGTAGAAGTAGAAGCAGACCTTTCGAGATTGGCAACTTCATCCGGCTGCTTTGCAAGTTCGAGATTTCTTATCACTTGAAGCGGGGACCTTTACTTCGTAGACATCGCGCGCAACCCCTCGACTGTAAACCTATTCCCCCTCGCCCCCCCCACCCGAGTCACTGGATGTCGAAATCCATTTCGTTGTATACGCCCCACCACACCACCCCTCCCTTAGCCGTTCCCGAAGTATTACACCCCGTTCCGTGGACGCGCAACGATCTCGAAACTTTCTCATGCCGAGCTTCTAATATTCTTTTTCACGGCTGAATCGAATTTTCACTCGCAAAACGGAGTTCGCGGGGCGTTCTCGACCCTCGTAAAAACGAAACCAACCCCCATTTTTCCAGCCACCTGACGTTCGAGCCATCCTCCCCTTCGCGACACACCAGACACCGTTCAGCCACGACGGAACATCTGTTTCGTATATACTTGACACCCTGACTACGAAACATTCTCGATCCCTTTTCAATCTTGAAACGAAATTTCTCTCGAAGTATATTTACGACAAACAATTCAAGGAGATTGTATTGTAAAAATACTGTAGGGTGTTTCTTGTAAATATTAATTAAACATAATACAGTAATCCTCGATGTGTGTTCGAAAACTCCTCAGTACTGAACATTAAATATTTCATAAATTAATGAATGTCATATGTGATTGAAACAAATGTCATCGGCTTCAGAATCCCAAGCTCTATCACTATGCTGAATATCATTAGAAAGTCAGCGTTATACCTGAGGACCTCTCCTTACCAGTGCTTCTCTTATCGAGGATTTACTGTATCCGAAACAATTGAATTTCCGTTCCTTCAATTTCTGCAACCCCCTAAAGGGTGTAATTAACCCCCACGAGTCCCGAGAGTCGTAGATATTCATCCGAAAATGCAAACGGATGGGCTGGAGCATTTTTTAACCGTTGCCCGAGGAAGCGTTCCGCCCCTCTTCGCTGAGTATCGTGTCGTTGCCCGTTAGGACAGGTGGAGAGGGTGGACTGGGGCAATGCATCAGCGGTTAATGAGCAAACTTTAATATTCTCCCGGACTAAAACCCGACCCACCGCCACATATCTTCCAACGGCCACGAAGCAACCCCTTTAGAGAGGGTCTGGGAAGGGGGATGGACGAAAAACGAGGGACGACGGGCGGAACGCGATCACACGACTGCCATAATTATTGTGCGCCGCCGTAGAACGGTTGCAGGAAACGGGGTACGTACGTTGTTGCACCCACCTGTGAGGGTCGTTCTTTTGCTGCCGGTGACTTCAAAGTCCGCCGCTTTCATTAATTTCGCGTGTGTCCAATTAACGTGCAACCACCCCTTTCCCTCCCTTGCGCGCGCTTCGAGCTTCCAGTACCGCCTGCCCCCGTTTCACCACCGACTGTAGAATGATATTCGACTTAATAAAGACACCCTGGTGGGGCCCTCTTGTGGCCAATCAGAATTTATGCTGACGTTCTTTGGTACAGAGGGGGCTAACCTTATAACGTGCTCGTGAATTTCTAATTTTGAACTAGAATTTACATTCGAAAGAGGCCAGATGGAACACGAAGTGATTAAATTATCTGATAAATATCGTTGAATCCTGTCGTCTTTATTTCTCATGCCCAGTAATCGACTAGAGATTTTCATCAGACTTTTACACATGTTTACCAACCAAGAGTCTACGGACGAGTACTTACTTTAACACTTAATCGAGCCGTGTAGCGATTGGTACATAAGATATTCATGCTTTTTGCAACCAACTAAATTACCTCAGGTTGCATGTACTGTACTATAAGTAACAACCTCGCGGGCTATAGACGTTAAATTATTCCGGTCTATACACAGCCTGTCCACGGCATGCAATCGACGTTCGGCTGTTACACTTCGGCGAACCTTCGTCGTTTCTTGTTCGTAACTCGCCGCGATTTTGCGTCCTGAACTCTGGTTACATTCTATAGTCCATCGATCGGGCGGGGCTAATTCCCCCTCGACTATCCCGTTACAAGACCAACCATGATCGTATTGACGGTCAGATTTACCGTCGAAAGCACCGTGAACACCGATTATCGAGCGAGCTCTTTTCATTGCCGCCAGGGCTCAGTCAATTAAGGGGCTGCTCGCGCAGCAATCGGGAGGATTGCCGAGGAAATCCGCGTTAAACTGACTCGAAGATGGATTCAACCGTCGTCGGTGCGTCTTGGACCGTGGAACAACGGCCCGGTTAATCGAATTCCAATCACATTTCGGCCGGCGCTGCACGGTGAAAAGCAATTTCGCGGTGTCACCGATCGATCGGTCGGACCAGACGGTTCAACCCCCCTAATTGTTCTGATCTGCACAGTGTGTTTCCCTTTCCGCTCGAGCCTTCGATTCATTTTACAGTATGTACAAATCTGTGGTCCTCTTCTCAGACCCCCACAAAGATGATACAGTATATTCTCGATGAGTGTTCGAAGGTTTCACTGATAAAGAGAGGACTCTAGGCGAAACACTGACATTTTAATGACGTTTAGTAGAGTGATACAGCTTGGAATTCTGAAACCAATGATATTTCAGCCCTATATGGCCATTAGTTTATGAAATATTTAATCTCAGTGAATAATCGAGGATTTCCTGTACTAGGTAACTTTATTGCGTTGGAATATCACCGACCTTTTAAACATAGTATCCTCGATTCTGCGTCTTCCGTTCCAATTCTTCTTTTATTAGACCTGTACAAATTCCTTGAAAATTAACAGCGAAAAAGATCCAGCAACGACCTCGACTTACAATACCAAATTTATCGCAGCGCCGTTCTTTGTGCAGCGAGCTGCCATCGAACGATACCTTCCGGTATCTTGGGAAACGAAGAATTAACGTGGCTCGAGAGTAGGAGAAAGAAGAATACCGGATATATCGAGGATTGGAGAGCGCTGTCGGTTTGCCAGCCAGCCGAAAATTCCGTGGACCAAGCAGTTCCCGTCACGAGGCGCGCGGGTGGCCGCCACGTTGAATCGAAGTCGAAAATACAAAGGACGGATGTGCGAACGCGGTTTCGTTCGTGGACTCGCAACGAATGGCCCGCGACTGGGTGGTGCAATTTCAAGATGTACGCGGCACCGCCGAGCGGGGCGAAAGGGGGACGGATGGAGGGCGAAAGGGTGAAACTGTCCCAGCACGGTGGTTGGTCGCATCGTAAAGCGGGCGTTAAGCCCGAATATTTTGAGGGGGCGGCAAGTCGGCGTGGCACGTTATAACGATGATATAGTGCCGGTTGTAATTACGACTGCCGCATACCTTTCTACCTCACCACCCCCTTCCCACCGACACTGCACCGAGATCCTTCGATGTTTTTCGTCCGGCTGGAGAGTAATTCCGTTTGTAGCCGGACAGAGAGGATACGGCTTTTATACCCTGAATGGCAAAGTTCGGCATTGTTCTGGATCGTATTAATCGTTAAGTAGAAAGAGAGCGTGTTTAATCGGACGAGTACGTTGTGATTATTTGAGGCAAGAAGAAGGGATATTACTGTATCGCGCCAGGTAGGCTTTGAACTGGAGATGTTTGAAATTTCGTCCCTTGAAAGATCGATACCCTTGGGTAACATGTCATTGCCGTGTATAATACATATACTATCGGTCAAATGTATGGGTACTGGAGTTCGCGACTGATGGAATAGTAATTGGGAATTTTGTTACGATAAAATAAAAGTTACGGAATCAGTACATAGACAAATCACTTATCATTAGTTTTAGAATGTTACCTTTATTAACTCTTTGTAGAATAATATTTTTCTCCTTCTTTAATTGTCAGACATGGTCCCATACTTATGGCCGTTAGTGCATGTGTTATAAACAGCAGTGAGTTGTTACCCAAGGGAATCTATCTTCCGAAGAATCGAATCGGAATCGAACATCCCCACTTCGGAAACAAGGCTCTATGAAGTAAGTAGAATGAATCGATGCGCGATCAGACGTATGGAATAATTCAAGTTTTACTGAAATTGTCGAGATTGGCTTGGTTTTCTGGCGAATTAATAACCAAGCAAGCGAAAGTAATCGTAAAGAGGGATCAATTGCGTTCAGTTACGAAGAACCGTGAATCGCGATAGAACCGTGTAAGAAGGCAATAAGAACGGAACAGTATCTGCTCAAACAGGAGGTATCTCCGTAGTGTGAATTTCATCCGGGTGGAATTGGCGAACGCAGTAACCGTCGATATATCACGCCCAATAGAAGCTTGTCAGCTGAGCTGCAGACAAGACCGACACTCGCAATCAACACGGGGGAAAGAGAGGCTGTGACGGTGTCTGGCGGTTACGTCCGCTTGCCAACTTTTCTACGGGTGGCTGTGTTCTCTCTATCCGCCGGGACAACCTTGAGGCCATCACGAGGATCATCAGTGCTTGGAATCGAACTCGCTGGATCGGGGCCAAATCGAACCGCGAACTCGGTGGAGCTGATTTCATCCGATGATTCCGAGGCGTCTGCATATCTCCGAGACAGAGAAAGAGAGACGGTGTCCAGTAAAACGGGTCCATGTGTTGAAATTCACATTTTAATTTTAACATTCCGAATTCGAATCAGCTTCGATCGCGAATAAGCTCGCTGTCACGCGTTTCGTTGGTTTCGTCTCGAACCTAGGATAATACTGCATTCTTTTTCGAGTTAGCGACGTTCATTCGAGTAGGAAAACGTAGAGATGTGCGTCTTTGAAAGGAAACCGGAGCCCGAGCATCCACGTTCCCGAGGAAACGTATGAAAAAGAACGCGAGCGGCTCTGAAACAACGAAGGAAACACGAGAAGATCTTTTCATTCACGCGTTTCCAGTTTCGTTTCCAGCGTTCCAAATCTTCGCTGCTAGTTTGCTGCCGAAAGCGTATGGCTTTTGTTCGACGCGACTCCCGGTGTGAATACGCCTTAAAACGCGTTCAATCGAGTTCATTCGGGAGGACAAGAGTGTCGTGCGTCTGTCTTCCATTCAAGAATAAGCTCGAGATAAGCCCGAGAGTAGACTCATTTGATGACTCGTTGCACGTGGGGGGAGTGACAAAAGTAGGTTCGATGAATGACGAGCGCGAAAACGCGCAACCGGCCCTTTTGTTCCGAGCCTAATCACTTCCCTCCCCTTTTGGCTTTGTTCTGTCGACAGAATGCGGAGTTGCAAAGATAATTTCAGGGCGTACAAGGCTTCAGAATATTAGAACATGTGAGTAGAACGCTGTGAATTTAAACTGGCAATTTGAAACCATTAAACGATCTGAATTGTCTGGAGAAATATTGACCTGTTCCACTAGTTCACTCGTGGAGACCATTCACTTCACTGTTCAGCTTCGATCGTTTTATCTGTTTGAACGATCAAACACCCCTTCTACGTTACTGTTCCATCGGAGTTCTATTTCGACGTGCCTGGCAAACCACTGACCTATTCCACTGGCGTGACTAACAAGGATCGTCGCCCGACGCGTTTCAAGGGCCATGCAGTTCCAATATTGCATTACACGTGCAAACTTCGAACGTATCATTACACGTGCATGGTTTTTTCTTTTAAACTACAATATTCTACTTGTTTTGTAAACGAAGAAAGTGGATTAGCTACGTAGAAAGCTATTAATTAAAGTCAATGTAATTTGTGCTCCCGTCAGCTTGAGTGTCAAGGAGCCTGCCGAACGAAATTACGTCAGGCATAGTGCCTTTGTCGATAGCTCGGTTTTGGTCAAGGGTGTTGCTTCTCATAGGGTTTCGATGGCAAAGGGACTTCCGCACGATGCCTCACACGTTCACGGATTATCGTCGCGTCCCTGATTACGTGGTCTGTTCCGTTATCCCGTCTGTTTCTCTGACGTTAGTGATTCCGTGCATGAGTTTGCTGGTTTGCTTGGAGAGTCGAGCAGAGGAACAAGTTAACTGAAACTATCGCGATTGAATGTTCGCGCGGCTTTTCTGTCTGCATGGCAAAGACCGTGTAGAACTTTATTGGAGTGAAAAGAAAAATCGTGCTAAAGCCAATAGAAGCAGTTGAATCGAGGAAAAAGAAAGCGAACCTGGGAATTTGTAATGATTTCACGTTTTTAGTCTTAAAACTTATGAAACGGACCGGTTTACTGGACTTAATAAAGCATTTGCATTTCTGTTCGAATTTCTCAAGATTTCTTTTTAATCGAAAGTGCCATTTAGCTAATTCTGTCTCCCGTGTACCGGTTTCCATTCGTTTTCAATTCGGTGCTTCATGCGCGCTTCTTTAAGCACTTGATCCAGTAAATCCGAAATCTTGACTGTACATCGGCCCGCCGGGAATTCTGTTCCAAGATACTCGAGCCGAAAACGGGTCAGGGACTGCGTGCTCTAAACGCGAGAAGCACAATTGGGGCCTTCGAGGATTACCATTTTACCTCTTTAATTACAGAATTAAAGCGGATGGGAAATTCTTTCTCTGGCGCAGCCTACGACTGCGGTGCGCGCGCCCAGTGAACATTTCCCGTTTCCCCTTCGCGTTTCCTTTCGTCTTTAATTCGACGATGTTTCGTTAATTTGCAACAACGCGAAGGTACACGAGGAAAATTTTGCTAATAAATGTGGCATATTTTGTCGACAATTTTAAACACTCGCGAATGAGATCTGCGCTCAAGAAGTTCCCGTTCGAAAGTCGTCTCGTCGGTTCTTCAGCTTCGCTGGAAGTTCTTTCTTTTATCTTTTCGATATGAAATCATCTAATTTTACCGGTTGTCCGGTCCAGCAATTTTACTCGTTTCCTCTGTTTACCTTTTCCCTCGGATTCAGAGGACCATCCGAGCAGAAGTTTCCAATTAAATTCACACCCAACGATTTTAGTTACCCTCTGTTGAACTAGCTGCTGGACAATTAATCACCGATTCAGTTGTTAAAAAAAACACAGAAAAAGAAAAGAGTTTCAAACATCGAGACGATCATGAATCAGGCAATCAATGGTGATCATTCGATTAAACATTTTTCGAGGGAACGAGCTCATCTGAACAATATAAATATGTTTCACGTTGATAAATCGTGTCGGTGTCACGTTTACCGGAAACCATCGGGGTTCTTATCTGTCGTTTTTTGGTCCCACGGATTATTCCTACAGTATTTGTTTCGGTTGGACCGGCCCACGGGAGCAATTCGCACGATTATTTGTCGCCGACGGTCGAACCGAGCCGGTAGGAGGGGAAAATATTTTCCCGCTCGGGGGCACGATTCATCAAACCGCGCTTCAAAATCAAGCGTCGCGAAATTTAACATTTATCCCCTGTCCGACCATAAATCTTACGGAATCGTCCGACTGAATAATACGCCGGTTTGATGCCCATTATCGACGCGAATATTGGGATCGATGGTTTTTTGAAACGCGCGTCATAAACGTCGCTCGATCGGCCATGTCGATTAAATATCCGCTCGACCGAAGACCGGTGAGTTTCCAACCGGGAATAAATTCCGCTTTTTTTTCCGCCCCGTCCCGACCGATCGTATCTGTTACCTGATAGCGCGAGCTTCTTTGAAAAATTGGTTTCCCCTGAACGGTTGATACCTTCATCATCGTCGGAGAGAAAAACTGGTATCTCCTATGACACAGAAGAAATAAAATCGCGCAAACATTGCGGTGATCGAAAAACAAGCTTGAAATTGATGGTCCATTCACGTGAAAATAAACTCTGGACGATATATATTCCTTTACGACGTACATCGGATGAGAAGAAAGTATTGAGCAAGTAGAATAAGACAGAATCCAACCAGAGAAACTATTCTTACAATTTCTTACGATACACATCTTTATTACAAGAACGCTTTATTTACCTTCTTTATGGTATATTCCTGACGATAAAAAGTATTTCTCAAGTGAGCTGGCTAGTATTCAATCAGACAATTTATATTTACCGATGCACATCTTTATTGCAAGAATACTCTATTTACCTTCTGACCACCACTGGAGTCGGAAAAGCAACACCGTTGTTTTCTAAGCTCTTCTGCATCACTACACTGTGTCTATATCACTTTCACACTTTGTCCCATGAAACATAAAGAGCACATCGAGTCTCTATAGAAGGTTTCCACGGTACCAGGCATTCGCGTGGACCTCCCATCGTTCGAACCAGTCCGCGACTGTTACGGTTCTTGTCCGGAAAGCCTCCGCTAACTAGCTATACAACCGTAATCACCACTTTTGCTCATGCATGTAAACGTCGGGGAACGATCAGGACTTTTAAGAGCCCCGCTATTGGTTAGTCAGGGTTAAAAGTTCCGACCGCTGGGCGGCCGGTAATTGACAACATTTAGATTCCGCAAAGTTGCTGATGGGCCCGGGAACTTTGTCCCTATCCCAGCCCCCTCTTCCCGGTTCGACTATTGTTTGCAATTTAAGCGACACGGCTAATGGACGCGGAGCACGTAATAAGTTGCGAGTTACGATCGAATCGTGTGGCGAATGTCGTGCTGGGACGGAACGTGGACACCATCTTCGATGTTGCTGCACGAAATCGCGTGTTACGGGGACACGCGCTACACGGAAAGAAAATTGTCGATTAATTCGAACTAATTGCCCTTGGAGTTTCGTTGTTAACCGTAAATTATCTAGAACAATTTTCATTTAACCTTTTGGAACTTGGCGTGACGTGTGAAAGACTTTGCACGAGAAACCGTTGACTTATACTACTGAATTTTAGCTATCTGCTCATACTAAACGATTAATTTTGTGACGGATTGGCTTTTCCTATTTGAGATTGTTAATACCTTTATTGTCTTCGACTCTCTTAGCTGCCAAATCTTTATGCCCCCACAAGATCGTTCACGTTGACACGGACTTTTCCTCCCACATGGTTATTTGTATATCATACATAATGTCCTAAATGCTTGGACACTCGCTACCAACTTATCACCGTTCATTTATATTTAAACAAAGTATTTATATCCCCTCAATGCTAAACTACAGCCTATATCGCTAACTATAGCCTCGATCTAACGATTCGATCAGTTTCTACAAATACGAATGGTCGACGGTCCCATCCGATAGGTGACGACACACGTATCCGTCCAACCACCAGCTCCGACCGCTAATTAATGCCAGAGATTCCCGGAGTGCCGCGGAAATCTTTCGAGATTCCGAAACGACGGGGGATCGAGTACGGTGCCGAGTCGATCGAACTCGAACGCGTCCGTTTAAAGGAACGAACTCGCCCCAGTTCGCGGGTCCTCTTCGATCAGATCACCTCCCATCTGTGGCGCGATTTATCTCCCTCGGAATTATCGGGGTTTCATGATTCTCTCCTGTTCTCTCCCAGACGCGATCTCAGCCTCCCATCGTCGTCGTTGTCCCTCTGTCGCGCGCTCGGTCACCTCGTACCATCTATTGATTCGCTCCCCTCGCTCGCGCCCCACCCTCTGTGCCACCCTTTCTCTTTCCATCCATCCATCCATCCATTATGCATACCGCAAGAGCGGAAGAGCCCTCTAACCACCGACTTACCTGTTGCGAGCCGCACAAGCCACGGAATTCCCAAAGAACTGCCGGCTGCGCTGCGCGAAGTGCGCGCACAAAGCTGCCCCTCCACCCTATTCCACCCCGCGGGAGACTCGCGACTGAGTTGTTTGCGTTATAGATTCATCGCGATCGCTTTGTGCTGCTCAGCCGGCTGATGGCGTTTCCAAGGGACGGGCTGTTCACTTTGCGGAGACTCGGCGACAAAGCGCGGATATTGAGACGATGGAATCTGTTTATCGTGTTCGGAAGGTCCGCGAGAACCTTTTTCTTGTCAGTCAATTATAACGCGACGAATGATCGACTCGTACTACTGAATTCTTAGTCTGCCATCGTATCCTTGTATATAAGGTGGACCAGCTTAGATTATTCTACTGTCATAAATGGAACTATTGTCGTAAGGTAACTGTTTATAAAAATATTGTACGTTATAAATAAACAGTCGTTTCGTAACCGTACGCGAGCGTATTGTATCCGATGGACACAGTTTTGAAGATCGTTTTAATTAAGGTAAATGATATTTTCTTAATGGTTCTTTGGTTTGGAAGAAAACAAATTGTTCTGATGCTTGCAGAATTCGTCTCAGTATCCGCCGAAAGATGGGTGTAAAATGATTATAGGTCTATTTGTAAAAAGTTGAAGGTGACCTTGAAAACTCTGGAAAAAGGGGGTTGACAAAAAATTTGGTACAATCTCTCGAAAGCTCTCCTTGAATCATATAATATTCTGTGTGTGGTCACACGATTATAGTCGCTGTAGTTTCATTGACTCGTACTACTGAATTATACCCACATGGAACACTGATAAAGTACTTCGAAAGGCTTGCTATTATTTGGTAATTCTTCTTCCAAATAACGTCTATTACACGCTATTATTGTGCATGCTGCATCTGTATCGAGAATCGTCTAGACCCATCCGTAGCCGGACTTTTCATTGTCAGCGACAGGAGAACGCACGCAAATGCCCCCCCGTTAATGATCGGCCAACAAAGCAGCAGCTCGGTTTTGGTAAATAGACATATAGGATACGGCCCCTGTAAACAATAATTTAGCATAATCGTCCTGGACTAAACGTTACGCTCGGCCCAATAACCGCGAACGTGGCAATCGCAAACAGTGTCGCGGGCACCGCCGTACTTTACTCTCGTAATCCACCGGCAAACACCGCATAATACAGACATACGTGGCAACGACCCCTCCAAACTGTTCTTAATGCCCCGCGCCCCGTGTTTCAGGGCCGGAGATATCCTTCCAGATTAAGTATCACACGACCACCCCTCCCCCCGTGTCTCGTCAGAGATTCGTTTTCTGATTAGAGGCACCGTCGCGCTGAAAATGAAAATGAAATAACACCGCCTTGAAATGAAATAGAATACACGGAGAATTAATATTAATACAGTTACATAGTGAAAGAGCGTACGGTTTTCATGGAGAAACAGTTTCGACCTGGTTCACCAAAAAGCGACGAAATTCTATGGTTCGTAATATCGCTGGAAAAGTCCACAAAAACGACTGGAAGGATGTACAGAGCAATACTGTTTCATAGGGTTCATCGTGATTGTCATTGGAAACATTCATCAATTTCGAACAGAAGATTCGCGACATATATGAGCTTTGAAACGGACGATTCATACAATTTTCGACCAGTATCATTCAGTAGGTGATTCAATTATGATTAATAATCGGAAATTCTCTATTGGATTTCTCTATTGGGTCCAGAGATTTCCCTGTCATCCTTTGAGCTAGATTTTCAATATCGGGGACCTGCATAAATAGTGTATTTCAGTGGTTTCGTTCGAGCACACGCTTCTTTCCGGGTGATTTCACGCGTTCCCTGGATCAACAGAAAATAATCCCTGTTAATCACCGATGGGATCCCGGGACACGTTTAAACACCATAAATCCACCGTCCTAGAATCAATGTCGGTGTCCATTAAATCGCCGCCGGGCCAATGAATAACGGGGGGGTATATCGCGCTAACTTAAAACTTCGCAGTCACATTAGCGTGTTAGGACAGAATGTTAACTTTCTATCGGGCGGGGCCCCGATCAATTAACCCCGTCCCTTTGATACTTTCCGCTTATATTATAGCTTATTACAATACCGTTGTGCCACGCGCGCCAGCGCACGCATGCTTTCGAATACTGGCTCCGATATCGATTTCGTATTTATTATCAAGCCCGGCGGTAACGTAGTTTATCATAATTTACGGCAAATAGGCCGGCATCGCGCCATCACACGTCGTAATTCAGGCTTGACTGACGCTAACTCCGCGGGATTATCCCTTCTGCCCACCTGGATTCAACTCGTCACGGTACATCCTCCGTTATGGACTTTGCGGTTTAAGCGTTTTTCCACCCCCCGACCCTTTCCCCAATCTTCCACGTCTACGACGACGACGACGACGACGATGAGCCGAGCGCGTAATTGACGCCCCATGGCGCCGTCTACTCCTCGTTTCGCTAAATATTGGAAGAAACGATGATGGATTCGTTTCCTGAACCAATACGCTTCCGGACCATACTTTTGTTACTGCTCGTTTGTAATAATTTCGGTTCAACGAAATTATATTAACCCCTTGCCTTACGATTTCCTGGACGTCTATAGTTTTTGGAATTACTTTGCTATTGCAGTGAATCCTCGATGTGTGTTCGAAAACTCCCCGATACTGAACATTCAATATTTCATAAATTAATAGGCATATACGACTGAAACAAATATTATTAGCTTCAGAATTTCAAGCTCTATCGCAGTACTAAACCCCATTGAAAAATCAGCTTTACACCTGGGCTCCTCTCCTTGTCATTGGAGCATTCGAACACTCATCGAGAATTTACTGTACTAGTTTTCCAGGGACAGAAGGAATTCTGTACTAACTGCAAGTGTACATTTACTCTAAAACGTTAAATATCAATACCAGTAGAATAGCATTTTACTTCGACTCGAAGAAAACGAATAATATTCATGTTTATGAATCCCATATCGAAATCATTACCACGAGTCTACTGTCTTGATGTTATAAGCCAATGGGTTAACGAAACCGACGATATATTTATCCAACCAAACTACTATGTCTACATGTTCATGGAAAAAGGAAAAACGGAGAATCGTTTCACCGTTGTGCAGTCTAAATAAATTTTCAAAGCTTCTTCCGGAATGAACAATCCGTTCAATTTTCGGCCGTATCAATTACTGGCGAGGCTCGTCTGGCTGGTGGTACACACGGCAGTGGGTCGATGATGCGCCCGTTACAGACAGCCGGACCGTTTTATCATTGCACGTATGCAGGGGGGGAAACGAGGGGGAGGGGGCGGTGAACCCCCTTTCCAATAATGGAAATGGAGAGGGCATTCAAGTAGAGATTGCGCCGTGCGGTAGATTGCTCCGACGCTGTACAAAGCACAGCGAGCGGACGACACACAGCGCCGGGGGGATGATGCTCTTCTACCGGTGATCCGGAGACTTTTTCTCTTCTCAAAGAGAAAGACCCCCAGCCCCGGAATAAGGCTATTGTCAAGGTTATGCCTCGAAACTCGTTCGAGCGAATTTCTCGCTCAGAGACGTCGCCTGTTTTCCTCCTCCCACCCTCCTCTTTTTTTCTCTTTGCCTGTTCCCTTTCTCCTCCCTTTTTAACGACGACACAAAGCCCCCCTTTACCCCCCTACACCAATGGAGGAACCCCCCAGACCAAGTTCCGCGGCATTGTGAGCGTTCGATACGGCTCGATTCAGCCGGGGATTACGATCGAACTCACCTTTTCGAAAATAAGGCGATCGTGATTCCCTTCTGGGGATCATAGTGCTGGAAGATCGTCCATTGTGCTGATAATGCACTCGTGAACGCAGTGTTGTTTGACGTATTCTGTCTTTGATGGTCGGAAAGTAAGCTGCGATTTAATCTGACGCCTGTACGTCGTTCACGGTATAATTGTAGCTTCGATTATGATTGACTTTTACTACTGAATTCCAGCAGTTGGGTTTATATCGTCACTATTTGACCCTGACCGAATGCGTGACGCGAACGTAAGGTCTGGTATTGCGTGAATTTTCTGAATTATATTCCTGAATTCAAAATAAAATTATCGCAATAACCGATACCAGTGAGCGTTCGGTTGTAATTAACTGTCGAGTATCTGACGATTCTTCAGCCGGTGCATCAAGCGTTCAACAAAAAGGAAAACCTCGGGAAGCTCCTGTCGAATTTCCACACGATTCGTTCGCGGAATCGCATTCCCTATGGCAATTCCCCGATCGGTAAATCGAGGCTGACTCCAACGAAAAACAGAAGCTGCACGTAATGCCTGCGCCGTTGTCTGGAGAAATCGCCAGCAGATAGGTCTGAACTTTTCCTTAATCGTGGGATAGAACGATAAAGGTACTTATTTACGGTCACACGTGACCACTTCTTAGACCGAAAGTTTACTTCAGTCGCTTCGATTTTTTTTTGTCCGTCGTACTCGTTCTATCTTCGACTTTGTCGTACATTTCCAAATGGACAGGAAGAGCTCAAGCTACGACACGGAGAGGGTGTGGAACCGAAAACGGCTGGAAAACTCGCTTAAATCGTTTCCAGGATAAGTAGTGGTAACAGACTATATGTGTGTGTGTGTGTGTTGGACAACGGGCAGAGTTTTTCTCGAAGTGGAAAGTCGTGGATAGTCGGCGGGCTCTTCCTCTATTTGCCACGGGGAATCATAGACAGAGGAAGCGAGGAGGCGCGGGGCGCAAGAATCACGGATTGAAATTTACTCGTGGAAAGTTTGCCGCCGTGGTGCTCCCTCGGTTCCGGGCACGCCGTCGTGAAAAACCGGAAGGGAAGTAAATATGTCACGTTCGATCCGCGCCTCGAGTGGCTGGCCGAGAGGGTTGTCGAGATTTTTTTTTTTCCCCACTACGTGAATGCGAGATGCAGCCAGACGAGTGGCGTTCTTTCTTTACGCGTTGCTTCCTTTCTCTCGTCCGTCGGGAAACGAGGTTTCGGAAGTAAACGCGCGATACAGAAGGCACAAATCTACTTTTGTCGCTTCCGCGGCAACAAGCTCGCTTTGGGCTAGCTTCATTCGATTTCTCGGGTAAAATGTGATGTTTGTAAAGTGTGAGAGATTTACTCTTACTACTTAATTAGACGATGGAAGTACGAGGAATGATTGATCGTTACTACCCGACTCCAGATATCCGGAGGATGATAAATGTTTGACTTGCACTACTGAATCGTATCTATTTGATTAATTTCCAATGAATTGTCGATCTTAACTATCGTTCCGTATATAAATTAAAACTTCACGGTTTCATTTAATTGTACAGCAATAAATCAATATTGTGCGGATGAGAAATTGTAACTGTGAATTATTTATTTGAAAATAAAACCGTGGAACAATATATGTGACGCACGAAACAATTATGCATTATATTATGCAACTGTTATTTCATACCTCGACTCATTTTCAATTGTGAACGAAATAAAGCTGCCGTCAATCAAAATCGCGCTCGGAAAAAATCCGTTTTGGTCGCGAAAATGGGCTCTCGTATGCATACATACATACTCCCTTTCCCATAAGTGAAGCGAGTCGCGCGTTCCACCGCCGGCAGCCGTCCGCCGACTATTTTTTCCTCGTTAATCAAACGAGCGATCAAAAAATACCAGTGGACCAGCGGACGAACTCGTTTCTGTCGCGAATTAGCAATCACCGCGTGCTGATTGCGAGGTGAGTCAAATCTGATTCGCGTTAAAATTTCACCCGGGCGACGTTTCGGGCACGATCAGGGGATTTTAATTACTCTCGGCTGAACAGGATAAAAAATGAGACTGGTTACCCCCGTGATATGTGTAAACGAGACACTTGAAACAATCACCCGTAATTCGTCACGAATGAATCATTATATATTGTTGCTTCTCGTGATCGATAAACGAGTATTTCATTGTCTAATAAATAAAACTCTCATAATATCGTAATTAACGATACTTTACAGACAGAAGCATTAAAAGAATATATTTTTAGTATAGATCGAGTCGATAACTCGCAGGTGTATGACGCGTAGACGAATAGAGCGATTCGCTAACACTGAAATCACTGGAATTCCAAATATTAGAAGCTTCCCGCAATGTTCTCTACGCTGATGGAATTGCGGACGGTTCTGCGAGGGGAGAATAATCGGGAAATAATTTCCACGATCGTCGGAACGGGTTCGTCGAAGGGACTTTCACGATTCTATCGCCGGTCAGCCCCAGAGTTCCTTCTATTTATTTTGAAAGCTTCCTTCCTTCTCTGGACATACATGTGTATATATGTATTTATACCTCGATTCACGATCGATGTGCTTCTGGAATTTCACATAAACGGTGCTAGGAAAAAAAATCTAAAATGGAAACAATATTGCATTCTTTCACTAGAGAAAATTCAGACTTACATATCCGAGGTACCCAGGTAGTAAATAGAATTGAAATTCTTTATCAGTTCACAGGATAAATCGTACTTGAAATCACGCATAGAATAATTTCATTGGTTAATTGGAATTGAATACAGGTATGTAATTTCAGAAGAATTGCATCGATAGGAAGATGTCTGAAACGAAGTATGGGACACTGTCCGGTAAAGGATTGATCCTTACCACTGGAAACTAGTGTAATCGACACCCATTCTGCTGAAGTCTCATGAAATATTCTACGAAATTACAGCCACGGTCATCATCCTTATTTGTGTCGTCAACCGCGGATTCAAACGAGCGAGTCAACGCAAACACATCGGGCGCCCGCCGTTTGTGTAATATCTAAATAAAATTAGCATTTAAACGGACGTGATCGAATAGAGCGATCGAGGACAGTGGGGTTCGCGAACAAAGAGATAACGAAATTTCGATTTCCGGCAATCCGGTTATGTTTCATATCTGCCCGTTCATACACAATGAAATAGGCGATTCAGATTTGCCTCCCGAAATTGTTTTTTATCACGTCACAAATATAACATCCCATCGTGTTTTTTTTTTTTTTTTTAAATTGCTCTTTCGCCTTGCAGTTCGGTAAATTCGTCCTGTGCATGGTACATTTCATGCGTTACACGGATGGAGTGTCAATTAACTGTCGGGAAATTCGTTAAACCGACATCGTTGCTCCATTTGAAACGAGACAAACGATGAAGTGATTCACGGTGGAAACGGACAGATTAACTTCTCAAGTTTTCGCGCCCAGGTATTTTCCTTTTCCTCGGATCGGATAAATGCGTGGGTGGGAGGCAGACAAACAAAAAAAAAAAAAAACGGTTATTCTTGCAGAGATTTTCGCTTGCGTAAAATATCGCCGGGGACTTCATCGATATTCCATTTGCAACGTTCACCGTCACGTTCACCGACGCAGACGGTCGAGGAAGCCGAGAAGGATCAGCGAGCACCGGTTCGTTGGCACGATCGTGTCGCGGTGGAAGGACCATATTCGAAGTCGGTCCTTTACGAGGAAGTAGTCCAATTTTCCTATAATCCCAGCATAGCTTCCCCCCAACCCTCTCTCTTTCACTCCTCGAGGACCGCCATCGGCTAGTCCACGGTCGAAGACGAAAACTCTCTCTCTCTCTATCGTCTTTGCCCTCGGTTTACTGGAATCCCCGGGATTCGGTAATAATACATGAACACCACGAACCGTAGGAGCACACGAAGAAGGAATTGAAATTTTGATCACCTTCGGCCATCTGTATTCCTGATGCTCGCTTAATGCAAATTGGATATCAGGAACCCCGCTTCCCGTGGTAGGACAATGTGTATACATATTTCCGTCGATCGGGAATCGTTCCATATGATTATACGAAAACGACTGTGGGAACGATGATCGCGAATGTATCCGATATAGCCCGTAGAAGATACTGGTGGGCATTTGTTAAATTGGTTTCGATTTGGTGTATCAGGCGATAGGTATGTTTCGAATTCTGGAATATCAAAATTTCAGAGTGTCCTGAGATGTCGATGTATACAAATTGTTCAGAATTCGAAATACAGTGAATCATCGATGACTGTTCGAAGGCGCCTCGGCACTGTCAAGGAGTGGTTTCGAAGTAGTAACGCTGATTTTTCAATGAGGTTTAGTACAGCGCTAGTTCTTGGAATTATGAAGCCAATGATATTTATTTCAGTCGCACATGGCCATTAGTTTATGAAATATTTAACGTTCAATGCCGAGGAGTCTTCCAACATTCATCGAGGATTTACTATAAGTATTTGCCTGGCTTCTCGAACGCTTCCAATATTTCCGAATTTTCGAAAATTCAGGTCGATGTCGTAATTCAGAAACGTGGAATTAATTTTAATCGCTCGTTGTCCGTTGCTGCTACGTTCCGAATATTTTTCGAGAGATAGAGCGACACACACACACCGCGAGCATCCCCGAATATCAGCAGGGAATTTTCGGCGAAACCAAACGCACCGATGCATGGAGAACTCGATCATGTCTATGAAAAATAGCTCCAGGTAACTGCCGGAATCCACGAAGCGCGAAGATCCAACCTCCGTCGTTCGAGGATTTAAGAAGAGGACCCCCACGTTTTCTCCGCCTCGATTCCACCCCGTGCAGTTTGTCGATCGTTAAAGGCCCACTCCTAGATCGGTAGATCCGAGAACGAGAATCACATTACCGCATATCAATTCTCGACATTATAGAGACGGTGCAGCACGGTTGCGCGTCTACACACGTACACACACAAGGACACATATCCACGCAGGTGAATTTGGATGTGCGCGCAGTAGGACGGTGCATCGGGAGTGTATCGGCGAAACGAAATTTACGTCGTTCGGGGTGAGGACCGCACTGAAATATCATCGGTACGTTTCAAGCTCGGTTTTGCATATTCATGGATGCACGGGGAGTCGAGGATGGAGAGACGATCGAATGGAAACGAAGAAGAGACGGAGAGAGAAGAGAGATGGGAACAGGTAGATACAGAGGCAGAGAAGAATGAAAACGGGCTGGAAGGGTACCCGGAAATGTGAAAAAAAGAAGATGGAAATATGTAGATGAACTTCAGGAGGGTAAAGAATATATACTTCCGGAAGATTTTCCTTTGCAACGACATGTGGAGGACAGTTCGGTGCAGTGATGAGTTCTGAAGCACTTCGAATCGGTTCCAATACGTACATGTGGCCAGAAATTCGAATCCTTTCGAACATGATTCGATACTTAACACTCTTGATAAGTCGTGAATCTTGGATTTTGATTAGCTTTTAAAGATTCGATGGGTCGGAAAATTCTTGGGAATCTTGGTAATTTTTGAAGTCATGAAAGTTTTGACAGATCTCGAAAAGTATCAACACTTTCAAGATTTTCAGAACGTATCTAACTTTTAAAGAATTCAAGTAGATCAACAGTTTGAAATATCGAATCATATTCCGCATTTTCGAACTGATTCGTAATTTCACAATATCGAGGAGCTTCGAATTGTTTCGAAATTACGATTGAAACAACCATAATTGAAACTCAGTTCTGTCCGTGCCCAGCGATCGTTCTGTGAATCATTGAAATTTGCCCGTAATGGCACATAATTACGTTCGTAATTATGCTCCGTAACGGTTGTTTATTTTTCCAATGTATCCTCGTCAGACAGAACACGAGCTATATCCAGGACATCGATATCGTTCAACTCAGCGCGAGCGTAAAACGCGTAGAATGAATTATTCGCCGCAAATGGTTTCCAGTTTCCCCCGTGCACGGTGTGTGTCACGTAGTGGAAATCGTAGACAGGGATAGAGAGCTGTGCACCCGGTGTATCACGTAATATCTTCGTGTATACGTGGCCGTATCTAAACTCGCGACCGAAATTACTTGTTATTGTACCGTGTCTTCTTGCCGCAGGAAACGTGCGGACGAGCGTGCCCGAGCTACGCGATTAGTTGCCGGAGAGCTGGATACTTAGAGGCGATATCCGGTTTTCGGACAGTTTCCGCCGGACGATTGCGGAGTTCCAGGGAATTTCGTGACCGTCCCCGAAAGGACGGCCAATTCCGATTCCGAACGGGAGAACATCGCGGTTGGACTGTTTTTCACGGGGATATTCGCGCCGGATGTTCAATCGACTTGCCAGACTGCTTCACGTGCATCGAGATCCCTCTAAATGTACGTATTCGTTTGTTTCGTATTACCGTTGTGTATCATCGAATAGTATCACCATACGTTTACATTTTCATACGCAATGATGCAACGATTGCCGTTCACATTGATACGCAACTAGTGGATATGTACCTTCATAAGTGTTTAATCTTTTTTGGGCTCCCCTCGTTAAGCCGTTGACAGTTAACGAATATGAGCCTTTCCGCGCAATTAAAGCGACTTTACTGTACTTGTATCTACTTTATCAAAAGGTGATACCAGTATAATAAATATTATTATTATTTTTATTAAATCTAAGTAGCAATTGAGTCGTTCTTGTCAATAGACCTCTACTGATCTCATTAATAAGGCTAGTAATATTTCGCGAGGAATCACGCCATTACATTTTTATTCTCGAATCTTGTTCCTCGTTTTCCGTACTGGGACACGCTAATTAGCCGCCGGGCGTACTGTATATTTCAACGAGCAGAACCGGAGAGAAATATTTAAAGGAGTCCAATGAAACGGGTTTGCACCCAGCAGAATATTTCTCGACGTGGAAATTAATGTCAAAAGGGAAAAAAGGGCGGTAGAAGATGTTTAAGGGACTGCGGGGTGCGAAAGAGGGGTCCATCGAATTCAATATAAAAGGGAGCGCGCAAAGTAAATGGAGAACGGGAAAACGCACAGAAATTTGACCGACGTAATTGGAATCAACCGGTGCAATTACAGCCGCGAACCTGTTCAGATAAAAACATTCACGTGGCGTAAACGCCTGTACGATGCCATGAATTGATATCTCGTATATATATATATATATATATATATATATTTTAAAAATATTTATCTGGACGAGTGCGCTTTTTTCTTTCAGTCTCACCAGCTCGATGGCCCGAATAAATTTCTACCGAACGTAGATTCGTGGTTCGATAATTAATAAAACATAATTCATCCGTGAAAAAGCGACAGCGGGAATACAAAGAGAGCTGCGCGCGGGGAGTTAATGATAAAATTTCCCGGGAAAATTGTTTCTGTGGAAAACCATACATGCGTCGAGTTTTCCCGCGACTCTGCCGCTTCACCCGCTGTGCTGGACACTCGCGTAATTTGATAGAGAATCGTAATCTAATTCGCTTTGTCGGACTTTACACGAAATAGCTATCCGATATTCCACGGCGGGTCTTATAACGAATATCACAACTCGAATGTATACGGTTTGTATCTGTTACCACTCGAACGTTTCGAAATCACTGTTTCAAATGCGTGAGCGTGCAGTGCTTACATTAACACGTTAACTGCCACAGTGGAAAAGCCCGTACATAGCCAGACACACTTTACTTCGTTTTTTTTTTTAAAGTCAGAAATCGTTGAAAATATAGGATCGTCGTTCTAAAGACACAGTATAATTTAAATTATACTGTGTTATTAATTTCACCTGAAAATTTTGTAATGGTATTTAAATAATCCAGCCTCTATGCAATGTATCAAAGGTCATCGCACGAGTAATGCGAATTTTCTTTGAGATTTATACTAACTTCCAGTTTTCCTTCCACAAACATCAAAGACAATCCGCATTACTAATGGGGTGATCTGATACGTGTCACCCATATTTGGTTCACGTGGCAGGCAAAGTATTTAACGCTCACCAAAACGATCTGCAACATTATCAATCTCCCTTCTGTTCTTCGAACGAAAGTTTTTCAGAAACGCGTCACGTTTAATTTTTCCCCAGGCATTCTCTACGGAAATTCGATTTCGTCCGCGTATTAACGATCCACCCTGTGTGTCGTTTTCCCTTTTCCCCTCAGCTACGTTTAATCCGTGGATTTGAATACCGGTCGCGTCGGCTCGATCAGAAATTCAGCGCGACCGTTTTACGGTCGCTGCGGCGTTCACCCGCGATGCGGATTCGGAAAATATTTTCGCTCTAATCCGCCCCCTCGCTGTTTTTCTCTCCGTTCCATTCCTCTTCTTCCTCGTCTGGTGAGTTCCCCCGTTCATGAATATGGAAAATTAGACCTTTCGGTGACCATAGATCCCGTTTTTTTTCTTCTTTCTTCGTCTCTCTGGCCCCATCCGCAGTTCGCGGTTCGCAAATTGATTCCGCGCGCAAGTGGTGCCCCGCTGGCTCGCGTCGCCACCCGCCGCATGGCATTCTTGTTGATTCAAAGAGGAACGGATTTGGTTTTCTGCGCGTTCTCGGACGAAAATTGAAATGCACAGGACCGCCCCGCGAACCACAATCGCCCCAGAGAATGAGGATTCGCTGGCTAACGAGACGGCGACACTGATACGGTCTATCCTCGCGACGAGCGGAAATGCTTGTCAGAAAAGATTAAGGCGGTGGTGACACGGCCGTGTACGGTCTCCTGTCGGCGACAGCACACTACGCGGAATATTCATTATTATCCTAACGGATGGATTTTCGAATCAAGCTTGTGACCTTTTACTGTGTCAACAGTACAATTTATTCCATCTATATTCTATTAACATTTTGACTGCTACGTCAGCTGAATATGGGTGACACGTATATTGCAGAGATTCGACTATTTGAATACCGTTAGAAAATTTGGAGTAAAATTAATATCCCGGTATAATTTAAAATAAGACCAATAGCTTCTCTATTAAACGCATACATTTTATGTGTTTGTAAGTTTATAAAAAAAAAAAATGAAATAAAACGTGTCTGACTACGTACGACCGTTTTCACTGTAGCATTCACCGTGTTAATTCTCGTTCTGTGCCACCGTTTAAGGAATCTTCATACGACAACGACAAGTACTTTCGTAGATAGATGAAGAAGAATCATGTTGGGTACGAATAAGTAGAAGGAAGTTTCCCGATTTTCGAGTCTGGAAGTGTCGGTACCGATGTGTAAGGGTGAAAGGGGAGCTTCAGACCGCTTCTAACCGCGTACTCGTTTAGAAGAACACCGGCAAGGAAGACGTAAAGCGTCCTCCAATAACCAGTCTAAGATCCAGAAAGAAAGGAAGGCCAGGCGGGAGCGGGGGGCCACTCCAACGGCTGATCAAGATCGCCCTCTACTCACCCAGTTCTGACGAAGTTGGCGAAGTACTGCACGATGCTCTCCGAGAGTGCCACTTCAGACTTGGTATAGTTCCTCGGGAAGTGGCCGAAACCTTCCACCAGCGGCGCCCCGAAGACGAACGGCAATTCCTCGCCGTGAACCGATCCCATCTTCTGAAATCAGAGGACACGCAGAGACTGGTTTAGTTATCGTTTTGAATTATCAAGGTGACAGATCGAAAGAAACATCCTGTTTTTCCACAAAAGATAGCATACTGTAGACTATAGACCGATACAAGTGCTGAAATACATAAGCATCCTGTTGGTAATTAGAAAAAAAATATATAAACAGTAAGTAGTACAAGTGCGTATATGGTCAGACCATCACCTATTCAAGAATTACAATTTTCACTTCTTAAATTCTTATAGAAGATGCACTATAAATGCAACTTCGGCATTATTTAACTCCAGTGGAGAAGAAGTTTTGCCCACCTTCGATTTACAATCGACACAGCCATGGAGGAAATATATTGTTACAGTTCGAAGGTTCTCCAATTCTTCGAGACTTCAGTCGAACCTTACGCAACGATCGTGTTAATAGAATTTCCCGTCATTTTTCTCCAATCACGTAATTACCACGACCGAAGGAATCCACGAGATAGTGAACGCGTCGCTTGGCTGCCACCCCCTGGGGGAATTTACGAAACGTCTTCCCTCTCGTAGCGGTTTTGGCCGTAGTTTCGATCACGATGGACACGTCAGGTGCGCGTAATTCAATTTCTTCGGGGTTCGAGCCCTTTCGGCCGAAATTACCGGGTTTCTGGCTCGAGACTAGCCCGTTGCGAGGCGAAACACCGAGAGTCCAGGTAACATCAGACTCGAGACGGGCACGTGCGATGCTTCGAGTTTCCCGAGCTTGACCGTGTTCCGTTGCCCCGAGCGGATTTCGGACCAGGCACACGAGATCGAGGTCTCTGACGAACAGCGCGAACAAATTTTCAGAAACACCGTAATTGAACCACATCCATCGCAAGAAAATGCAAGATAACGTCAAGATTTTTTATTTTCGACGTCCAAACGAAACCTGGATCTCTCCACAGTAGCTGAGTAGCACGAATGACGGGGCAATTACGTTGCATGATCGTCACATTCATTTATTCCCATCCTTCGTTCGAGACCACCGCTTAAAATCTCTTTTTTCCAAGGGGTGATTACGCCTTGGCTACGTATCCACCATCACAGTCATTAACACGTGAAATCGTGTCGAGTTTTCCTATTATCATGAACTACTGATCGATAATTTAACCTTAAAGGTACACTTTATTTGAATTCATTGTTTTCTCCCCCGTCGCGAGATAAATTAAAATGGAATTTCAGAAATTCCTTTCGGCGCCGCGCTGTCTGTATTTATATCTCGAGGGACGTATGTCTCTCGAATCGCGACGTAGCGTAAAAATTGCCACTCGAGTCGGGTCCCTCCTCTGACATCCCCGGGGTCCTAAACCTTTTTTGCAACTCAGACGCCATTTTATTAATTTAAAGCACGTCTCCGAGCAGCACGACGCGCTACGCCCGCGACTGAATTTTCACAGCTTTCATTCACCCGTGTTCCCCTTGATGCCAACGGCTTCCAGTGTGCCAACGAGTGATGATTTTTTTTTTTCTCACTCGTGCAATCCCGTAATGTAATATTTACTGTTCTCTGGGATTTATATTGCAAGGGCTCGATTTGTGAAATTGTAATTGCGCGGATAATTCAGCTACGTTGTTATTTACCTGTTTACTCTTCCGCGGATGAATATACGCGGGTACCGAATATAGCATTTAATAAATGTTTCGTGCTTGGTAAATATCGATTTCACGGTGAAATTCCACTTTCCCGTCGACCCTTCGTTTGTGTGTATCGTCGAATAATCGCGCGCTGCAAGGCATTCTTGTTTCGGATCTGTTGGAATAAATAACGGAACATTACCAAACAAAAAAGGACTATTCACGACGAAGCCCCTCACCGAGCCATCACGTTCGTAATTTCATTGTGAATTTCTATTAACAAATCCGATCAATTCAATTCCGCTTCAATATGTACCGATCGCGTTCTTGTTGTTATTTTGCATGGGCGAGCTGAAATTCGCTGAATATTCGCTTGCAGCTTTCCTCTGTACACGCAAATGGAGTATTTGTTTATGCAGTAGAATTAATATCTCATGAAAATGTACATTCCAGAAATGAAACGTTGCTACTCTGTTTCCTAATTATCCTTCGCTCTTTATCAATCTCAAGTAATTGTTCCCCGTTATTGAAAAAGTAGGAACAAGGCGATCGTGTATTGAAAACGTTCGCGTGGAACAACGTGTCAGATTAAGTTCCATTTCTTCGAGGAAAATTGCTTTCGCGTCAGTTGGGTTTTAATCCTGTTCGGTGTCCGTGTTAGAAAATACTTTCTCGTTGTAAATGGAGTTTACGGGTGCAAGAAAGAGGGATAGAGACAAAGAGAGACAGGTCAGTTTCTGGCTTGTAAGAATCAGTCGGTATTTCGGTTATGGATCCTTTCGGGAACACGGTCTCGAAGAACTTATCGAGTCAGCTGAACGTCTTCCCCTCCCTCTCTTCCTTCAAAAAGAGTTTCTCTCGGCGAATTCTTCTCCAGAAGAACCGAGCAGAAGTCCCCTCCCCCTGTCCCTCCAGATACGGTTTTCTGATTGCGATAGAGTAAATAAGTAGCACAGAAGAAATTACTTCATGCTATTACGTGGCCCCGGAGAAAAAGTTGCCGCGTTTTTGTTCTGCCCCCGTTGCAGTTCTCGTGAAAGTTTCACACGGCCTGGATACGCGCGGAGGAAACTTTCTTTCCGGGGGAACACTTTACGATTCCTCGGTGTTTTTTGCAAGATTACAGGAATAAACAAAGGCCGATGGAACGCGTACGCTCTGCAGGAACCATTATTACACATAGCTATACTGATCGTAAGAAAATAGTAAAGCGGTGAGACAAGTTCCTTCCTCTAAATTCTTCTTTGGATTTCCTGCTTGACATTTTGGAGCCTTTACTCAACTGAAAGATTCTTCGAGCAACGTCTCTTGGAATATGATACAGCGTTTGCTTACAAACGCAAATGTCTTGTTAATATGGTATTTTCTAAATACGTTTCACTATTTGTGTTAGATTTGCTTCGAAGTTTCGAGAGCCAGATAGTACAGTAAATCATCGACGAGTGTTCGGCGGCTCCTCGGCACTGACAAAGAGAGGTCCCCAGTTGTACCGTTGATTTTTTAACGATGTTTAGCACACTGATAGAGCTTGGAATTCTGAAGCCAATGATACTTGCTTCAACCGCAAATAGCCATTAATTGATTAAATATTTAATGTTCAATGCCGAAGAGCCTTCGAACACTCATCGAGGATTTATTGTATTTTCTTGTATCGAATAAACAACGGTGTGTGTTCTGTGCATACGTGTTCGGTATACCTAAGGATTTAAAAAATATGACTGGGAAACAGCCGAACAAATAACCCACCTGCCCGAGGAACGCGTAGAACCTAATAGACCGTGGAAGAAGGCGGGCATCGATCGTCGTTTACTCGAATTGTTTCGAGCCGCAAACGGGGAGCCGCAGCCGCCGATATGTTTCCAAATGAAATTAATGGGATCAAGAACAGCCCGCGCGCATTCTCCGTTAACCGTAGCCGGCCGACAATGACGGAAACCAGTTGGCGAAACAACTTTGATAAAGCCCCCGTGGCGACTGGGGACAGTGACGAATACTCGACACCAGTTCGCCTTGGCGGATCGTATTTTGAATTCGGATACGGAGCATTTCTCCGAACCGTGGCGCACACACCTCCGTGCTCCCTTCTTAGCCGAAATTCGACCGTGTTCCCGGTTGCACCTCCTATTCAGGATCAAGGAACGCCCACGTCCGGTTCAATTGCCCGTGGAATTGCCCGAGAAACGGCCGCTATGGTAACGTGGAATCGCGGAAAATTGAGCTGTATACGAATATCGGAGCATAGATTTTAAGGTGTAAGTGGAATAAGCAAAATACAGTCAGACAGAAGTGTCTGATGTTACGATGGAATTAGACGTATGAAAGTGACAGTGTTTCACCAGGGAAGTAGAACAGTAAGAATCAATAACCAGTGAAATTATAGTAATGCAAGATAAAATATAGCCAGGCAGCTAGATGAAAGTAGAACAGCTCAATGATTGATCCTACAAATGTAACAGTGACGGTTAATAGAACTCCTCTCGCCTAAGTTGAAATTTAACACTGCACTGACCGATAGGCTATTAAGAGACTCTAAAATTTCAGTGCATACAAATAAGAAGCATATTAATTTACCCTCAGATTAGGGTTAAAGAAGATTATGTCACATTATTCTACTAGATTTCTTGCTTTTTTGTCATGAATGTAATTTGCTACTATTTTGCTACTTTGTAATTTGCTACTTTGCTGCTATTCGTTTCATCTACTAAACCTATTAAACAGCATCCAGTAGGTAATGTGTTAAACATAGCATTCCAAGTTCTAACACCTTCGTGCAGTAATATGTACTTGTCTAAGTGGTACAGGAAAGTGTTTCGTCAGACAACAGAAATCAGAAGTTAACACGTTGACTGTCAGCTACGAGATAACTCGTAGTTGAAACATTGCAAACAAGACAAGCAATCTTTATTAATCAAACGCATATATTTTCGAGCGAAATAAAATGTGTCTGGCTACGTACGTCCCTTTTCACTGTAGCAGTAAACGTGTTAAACCGTGTGTCTAAAATAGCACAGTAAATCTATTACTACCTGCATGTACCGTCTGAAACGGCATTCGGGGGCAGTGTATAACCCGGATCGTGTATACGCTGCATCAAGGAAGCTCGCTGTCAACGAACCGTCTCGACTGAAGGAGCAATCGAAGCTGACTCCGCGACTCAAGCTCGATCGCATGGGTAATGGTTACGTTTCGACGAGCCCGAGGGAATATTAACCGGCCACCGGCAGTTAATCACCGTCGAATAGAGGGGTTTTCTCGTCGGGGGTTCCGTGGTTCGCTCGTTCCTTCCCCGACACTCCTCGATCTCGACCACGGTTACCTGGAGTCGGCCGTCGAACCACTCCAGAATCCGCAATCCTCTCCCCAAACTCGCCCGGCTGTGTACATTCTGCGTGTGCGCTACAATAATCGGTCTTCCGGACCGTCCCGTGGCTGTGATTCCGCCTTATGTTTGCACTTAGGGGGATTGCGTCGAGTGTGTGTTCAACGTCTGCGTGTGGGATGTACTCCGCGGTCGGTGTTTCACCAGTCGAATAAATCAAACACGTCAAAGTTTGCGCGAGTCACGGTGTTATGGCACACGAGTGAAAGGTGAACACCCACGAGTTTGCAGACGGCCGGGAATATGCCACGAATGATCGATTCCTGGGATTTTATATCTAATTCACACGGTCGACGCGACGGGATTTCGAAGCTTCTCGAAATAAATTAATTGAAAATGAAATACACGTGTAGAAACGTGATCCGTGGATCGACGATTTAAACGCATCGGTGACCCCGTTAAAGTGAACGGGGTCCTCGAACGAAACGGGAAATAGCTCACGAAAGAAGAAACGAGTTCAAGGAACCTGATCGGACGAGTGATAAATTCGGAAGCACAGATTACTTTAACGAGGTTCGGCTGCATTTATAGAAGGTGCCTGATTAAGCCTCGAGTTCTGCGGATAACACCAATGGTCTTTTCTAAAAAGGTGGATCACGTTCCCGGGTGGATCGATGAGCGAATGAACCGACGAGAGTCGGCGAATTAAGCAAATAAAAGTGGATCGTGGAAAGTGGTAGTAGCGATAGTTACAAAATATTTTTTCCTATATTGTTCCTTTAGTTTAATAATTAAGCAATTGTACCAATTAGATAAATTTCACGATTGAAATTGCGAATTACTCCCCAACAATTATCTGTCCGTAGTGACAAACTTTGTTTCGATAATTATCGAGGGCGAAGACAAGGGAATGGAGGCGCACACGCCGCTAACAGAGCGACGAAAGCTTGTGCAGATCGCTAAAGTATTCGGTGAACAGCGTCGAGTAACGATAATATCGGTTGTCCTTGCTACGTAGCAGTTGCTAAACTTGCCGCAGTTACGAAGACTACGCGGGAACACTGGAAAGCTCCTTTACTTCGTATCCGCGGGTATTAACTGAAGGTCCTCGTCTGCGAACTTGCCCGCTTACTACGTAACTTTCATCCAACAATTATGCGGCGACACCGCCTATAGTGTGTGTGTGTGTGTGTGTGTGAATTAGGTAAAATAACTGGTAGGAATATTTGCGTGCAGGTGCATCTTGTGTTCTCGCAACTACGGATAATGTATTAGTAGTTTTGGCACGATTGCATTAGAGATAATTCGAAGAGACGAACGTAATGGATAATGAAACAGGTAAGTAGAATGTTACAGTGTTTTGTCAGACAAATAGAATAAGACAAGCAGAATAAACGAATAATTTGCTAAACAAAGTAAAGCGCATTTCTGATCAAACGTAAGTAGAATCAAACAGTGTCTGGTCGGACAAGTAGTATATGTCGTTTAGCGTAAAACGTAAGTAGAGAAAGATAAAGGTTAAACGCTCGATCAGGCGACATGGAAAAACTAGAATTCTGGTTGTCTCTCGTTACTTTTTCGTGAAATTTATGCAAGCTTTTGTACGTTTCGAAACTTCGCATTCGCGCGGAGCGACAAAGAGAATCCGTTTCGGCGACGGTAATGAGAATGAATATAAAATCGGAGCTCAATTCGCGGGAATGTCCAACGAACCTGAGTAAGCTGTTCCCGAATCACGTCGAACTTTTACCAGACTCGTTCCTGCTAAAATCCACCGTTCATGTGGACTATAACGTGGTCAACGTAGACATCGAATCGCTTCCCCTCGTCGAGAACAAACTTTCTGTTGTTTTCTTTTTGACGGACGAAAACCAAATATTGTTAAAGTTCTTTAAACATCGTACTTCTCTTTTTCATCAAACAGAAGCGTTGGATAGTTTTACTTTGTGCGTTTCAACCGAAAATCTCAGACGTAACGGACGATCAAATATAACCCGTTTCGCGATCGGAAAACTCTGTTGAAATATTCCCTTATTTAACAAAAAAACGAAACTTCTTTGCGTTCGTGTTTACTGCGCAATTGGAATCGGAGTATTGGGGGAAAAAAAAAACGAAAAAGCAAAGGTAATCTAAAGAACAAAATCGAACGTTGAAATCGTACACACGAACGATTCTGCAAATGTCTGCGGTTTCGATAATCGATTAAGTAATTGAAGGGCTCGCTGATTGAGCGTGTGATCGAATCAACGGGTAAGTGACCGAACGCGCAACTGATTATGCGAGTGAACGGTACCGGGTACTCGTCGATTCGCCGGTGAAGTGACCGGACGGTTAAATTATTGGAACAACGACAATTATTGATTGCGCTGAATATCCTTAATAGAAAATCCAGGCACGCGCGTATTCCACACATACACACACACACACAAACGGCCTAGAATCTCGGTTAATAAATGACCGTGATTGACACGTACAGCCGGGGCGCAGGTTTGGAGAATTACAGAGGCGAGAGACTAATCCGTTTTGTTGCGGTTTCGACGTGTCGCAGAATCAATCGATATACTGGGTGAGTTAATAAGAACTATTATCAAAAATAACTGTAATTATATCACTCGTTGAAAAGTTTCTCCCAAAATTAACGCGTAGTAAGCGAGGAAGTCGTAGACCTACATAGTACCACCATATAAACATTTTGTCTGATTTGAAGGTTCGAGGTCAACTCAAAGGTACTTAGGTCGTTGTACTCCTCTATTTATTGGCTACAACACAGCATTAAAAAAGATTAATTACCTTGAAAAAAGATAATCAAATTGCATTCTTCTGATGAGTCTCTTCAAATGCAACATAATTCATTCAAACCGTGCCTTTCGTACAAGCAATAGGTAACGAATTATTTGAGGTAATAGCTGTTATTAACTCACCCTGTACATGTATGTGAACGAGAGAATCTGGACGTGACGGAAAGACGAATGAGAGAGAACAAAGAAAGGGACGTAAAAGTCCGAGATTATGAGCCATTCGGTTCGAGTGGTGGACAATGTTACCGCGAGGTCGAAGGTTGAGGCAATCCTGGAGCTTTCTGTTTTATTTCCCATTATATCGCCCTCCATTCCCTCTCTGTCTTTACTCCACTTTTCTGGTCCTTAACCACGTTAGGCGAGTAAACAGGAGGGTTTTATCGGGCGAATGGAACCCGCGAAGCTGTCCTCTGGGTGATTCCCACGTCGGTGTTCGTGGCTGTGCCGGGGCCTTGCCGGGATTTATTACGTGGTCAAAGCGATTTTAAATCACCCCCGGGACGTTCCCGTGTATCCTGAAAGGTTTCGTCGTCTTCGGCCGAGTAATATATAAGAGCCTTACTTTCAGCTTGGAATTAGGGTCACGATGCTCGCGGGACTCGCAACCCATTAATAATACCGCCACCACGACGGATTCATCAACGACTATTTGCGCCTCGAGACAAAGGAACGATCTGTTTTTCGTTGTGCGAGCTAATTCGTCGATCCCGCGGAGCGTTCCCAATTAAACGGATCATTCGAAATATTCAATTTCGTGCAACATGATCTAAAGAAAAAATGATATTTAAAAATTATATTTCGTATAAAGCTTCTACTTAAATATTAATTACGACTTAAACATAGGAGAAAGTACGGTTTTAATTTAATTAGTTCATTAATTCCATAATGGATTTGTTAAACGCACCGGAGCATTTTCAATTTTATTATTATCACCGGAGAATTGATGCTAACGAGTGTTCGTCTACTGACGCAGGATGCGGGAATTATTAATAAAAGTTAATTAAACTGAAAATGGGAGTGTTCGGAAGCGACATCAAAGCGACGGCGAACAAATTGGAAATTAATTCAACGACTCATCGCGTCTTCGGGGCTCATTGATTCATCATTTACCGTCTGCCCTGAATTCATCGTGCCGTGTAATCTTTCGTTATTTAATTCCATCCATTAAAGCGTCATTAATTTCCCGCGAAAGAAGCCCCCACCGAATTTGTCACCGTTCCACCCCCCTCTCGACGTCCCGCCCTTCTCCGACGGAGGGTCTAATGTTTCATCCGCGGACGTTCGAGAGCCGGATGCTCCGGTATCGATCTTTCCTTCCTTTGATTCGTTGAAAACTTCTCGTCGGTGTGATTTCGTCTCAGGTACCGCAGCCCTCCCTGTGAATTCTCAAAAGATCCATCCTCATCGGAGCTCTCAGCACGGCCCGACCAACGTCATCCGTGCGGAGACTAGTCTTTAATGGCGCGTTCAATTTTCGTGTGTTTTAAACTTGATTGAATTCCAACCCTCCGAGTTCCCGAGCCCCTTCGTTGTGGTTTCTTCCACGAGAACTCAGTCGTTTTTCGCTTTAAGATGTCGCGAAAATAAAATAAATAACGAACGAAAGACCTGCTTCTGCTGTAGTCCACATCAAAGTGATCAGAACGAAAGAAACTGGGGCAAGGGCTTCTGTGTCCAGAGAATCATGATTTTATCTTCTATTTCATACACGATTCCAATAAAAATTCGACTGGTCCGCAAAGAGGACACTCCCGTCGTTTTCCCTCGAACAAAAATTTTCTAACCCTTCGGTACACCACGAGTGCTCCGACAGAGAAAGCTTTTCCGAACCGCAATTTCGAAAGCTTCCAGCGGCCGTTCCGAAGAATCGAATAACTTTCAGCTTTCTAAAAAATAGACTTCTAAAGCGATTGGTGGGATCCCGAAACAATTGAAAAGCTTTAAGAACCGGTAAAAATGTTTGCTACCTTTGAAAAACGGTTTTTTGAAACTAGAAGAGGATTGACGTGTAATCCTGTAATATAAACAAAACTTCTAACAAAAGTGGTGTAGCAAATTTCTGTATCTTCACGTTTGTAACCTGAAAGCTTTAACAGAGGCAACATTACAGATTAAATAGCGTAGTAGTAACGTGAAAAAAACTATAAACCACTGGAAACGAAGATTTTACAGTTACGCGCAATAGTACGAGTCAACGATACGTCAGACGCACTGTTTAGTACAGGATGTCGCTTAAGAAGGCTCGTTAAAACGGATCGAAAATAATAGTCAATAGGTATATAATGCTTTCCGGTGACGTTTCGCCAAAACTACAGGCAATCGTTCGTCAAGGAGCTCCGGGATGGATTCGACCAGAATTCACGGTTTTTCGCGAAATTGGGAACGTTTCACGCGACCGCTGAAACAAGCCCGACTGGGACGACGAACAGAACGAATGAAGTCGTCGCCGCGTCCGGGCTTTTCCATTTAAATTTAAATCGGCGCCGGTGCGAGCGCGGGCCAGCGCACTCGTACAATGCAGAGGAAAATGTCGTTGCCGGGGACAAGGGAAAATGCCCTAGGAAATTGGCACTCTGCGTAAGATCATTGCTGCGAATTCTTTTCAGTGTCAAACGGGACGTTCTACGATGTTTTGTGGCGAATTTATGGCGATAAAGAAGAACGTTATTAAAGGATACTTGAAACACGATTCGACCAATACTGTTCAAGTATTGGATTGTTCGGAAAGTAATTTCATTTCTTTCTGTTAGATGTTGTTAGCGTATTTCTAAGCAGCCACCTTTATTCTAACCTATAAAATCAATTACATACTTTGACAACTGACATTTCAAGCTTCAGTTTAAAAAAAAATAAATTTTATTCCCGTACCACACCCTCGCTGATCGTTTATTTTATTTTCTGCACCAAGTCGATTCAATTTTCACTCTTCACGACATTTGTATACTTCGATGATATCTCAAGGAACAATTTTGAAAACATATTTTTAAAACAATTCACTTTTCAGGACGCGCAACAGGAATTCTGTTAAGGTATATTTTTCAAGAAACTTCCCCGGTGTTCGCGAGCCCCGCGACAGTTAGTTCGGCAATTAACGAACGCTGGCCGGGATTTAAGGGCGAAAGACGGTGAGCTTTTCAGAACCGATTCAAGGCTGCGCTGCGCCGCCGTTACCGTGTAGTACAAGCAGTTCTTGCGACTTACGACGCGGCCCAACGTTTAGAAAGCAATTCCCGGCGGCGCTCGCTCGCGGCAACACTTCTTGCGACCGGAATGCATTAGCCGGTAATTGCAGCGTTAAACTGTCTAATTCTAAAGGCTGTTTTAGATCCTGCGTAAGCTCTCGCCGCGACCCGAACGCGTACGTCTTCGGCGTTGACGCGGAACACCCGTACCCGCGGAGGTGTTTAATTAAACCTCGCGTTGGTAACTTTCGGGGGAATTGCCCCACGAATTCCGGATTATTATTCGGCGTACGTATCCTGGCGTAAACATTTCATTGTAATTTTGTAATGTCTTCTACGCCATGGGTCTTCATGTGAGTGGATCTGTAGATTTCAGCTTATGTGAGAAATAATCATTAAGTGGATCGATAAATGAGAAACTATTATAAAGAATATTCGAGTCTTCACAAATTAATCTTTCTTACGAATTTCAACCGACCTATTTTATTAATAGTCCATGCAATCCCGTGGAGTTGGCGACCCGAAAATCGGGATCCATCAGAGAAACAGAGAATAATAGGCCAATCTCTCGTCCACCGACGAACGGAGACCGGTTCAGGGTTCGTTAATTTATCGATTCCCCGAGTGGACAGTCCCTAACCACGTGGTTCCACGTGCACCACGGACGAACGAAAGGTCCTCGTAAGTGGCCATTACGAGCTGTAGGTACTCTCGTTCTCGGGCGTATGATCGAGTCGGTTGATTCGATTTCGTTGGCGAGTCGCCATGAAACTCGAAACGAAGTCGCGACATCCGATTTACTTAGTACTGCCTTCCCTCTTGGCCGCGTTCTGACTGACTGATGGAATTCAGTCCCGCGTTCCGGTAGATAAATAGATTCCGTGCGTCTTGCCTCTGTCGTTTTTCTGCCATTTGTCGTCGTGTTATGTACACCGTAATTCAATATTCCATGTACTGGATCGAAACAGTTACAGCGAAGTATCAAACGATAAACGATTCTCCACGTGAAGTCTCTGATTCATATCACTGATAAAGATAAACCAAGTCTAACAGAAATATTAAATTCCTGAATATATAATTTCTTCTTCATTAAACTCCTATACATACACCATAAAAGACCTGAATCTGTGCGAGTTCACTGAAACCTTCACCAGTTATTAAATTCCATCGTTCTTCAGCGCTGGGTAACTCGTGCTTGAACGTTTCCACGCTTGATCCGTTACATCCCGCAGAATAATTTCCCCACAATACGTATATATATACATATACATATATATAAGTGTGGTGCAACTGGAGATCAACGAGAATAATCCCCAGGCAGAAAGTAACGCTGGCTAGAATGAAATTCATTCGGGCATGAGTTCGCCAGGTTGCATTATTTACACAGACGTGTGCATACCTGTTGCTGGTAAAGCGCATGCATAATCGGCCTACAGCGCGTAGATATATATATATATATATATTTCAGAGAAACAAATTACTTCGTCGCGACTTCCCCCTCCCGTTCCTGTTACAAAGGTTAAGCGGCTTTAGTCTATAACCGGTGTACCTTAAAACTGCTTCCTGACAACCGTAAACTTTCCGATGAATATTTTATCGGTCGTGCGCACGCACGCGACGAACGCGTGATAACACGGTTGGCATGGAGAATGCACATCCGGAACGTTCGGGGAACCCACCGATCCTTGGGATTTTCCACGACGAGGCAGCCAGCGCGAAATCGGCGAACCGTGGTCCCCATTCGTGTTTCACGATTCCCTTTCACCGGGATTGATTGCGCGATTCCCGTAACGAATAGGTTCCCCGGTCGAAACAACTTTTGCATCCTACGTTCGAACGAGTACGGCCCTTGGGAATTAGTCTGGCGGCGGATGAATACGAAAGTCCATTGTTTGTTTTGATTTTTTTCTTCTTGGACGCGTATGAAAACAGACATTGTGTCAACGTGCGAAATGTTTGCCGAAAAATGAAGCAACAACTGGTTAACTATGGGATTTTAAGAGCTCGATTTACATTAATTAACCCGTCGACTGCGGAGTTGTTTATATTTAAATGCTCTCTGTCGACGGAACACTTTTTTCGTGTATCGTGAATCCTATTGAGGTACCGATAAAACAAGAAATAAGATCGCTGTTGTTAAGGTAAATACAGTAAAGACAACATGAGAGTTTGAAACTTGGGTTGGCTTCAAAACTTACACGATGCACTGCGAATCGTTTCAATACATTATGCCCTTGGCAAACTCCAAATCCTCCCCTTTCCAGTAGTGGGGACAAAGTAGAAACTCTCACGAGGAACTTCTTATCCAACTCTCGTCGAGTCTTTACTGTATAAGAAGATAAGTTAATTTGTCCATCTCAAACACAGATAATTTTTACTCATGCCAGAAGTGTAACCTGAAAACATTTGTGAAACGTTTATATAGTCCACGTCGACAACTTTTATCGGACATATTACATGCATTCATAGTACTCAACGGGTTAAGCTAGCTAATGATTACAGGACAAGGCCACGGGAATCCTCCGTAACAAACACCGTAGGATCACCTTTTATCTCGGGAAACGCGAAAATGTTCACCGTTCTGCATCAGTCATTAAGGCCACGGGATCCTTTTCAATTAACTCGGCAAAGAATCGGTACGGAGCTCTCGCGAATGGAGCGAGTAGAAGATCGCAGGAGGAGTCAAAGGACGGAGATGACAGCAGTAAAATCCTCCGGTACAATCGCGTCTCGGATAGCTTTAATTAAATAATTCCTTTTCGCTATCTCCCTCTGTCACCGTTTCGTTCGCGACTTATTCGTCCTTACGTCGCCGAGACTCATCCCTCCCTCGATAATGAACTTTCTCGAAGGAATGTTCCTGTTATCCCGACGCCATCAATCATACAGAGCGCGGCGAAGAAAGGAGGACAGGTGAGCGGGAGAGACCTCTTAACCGTGGATTTTCCGCGGAATTGGTTAAAATTCATTTGTTCCGATTTGACGGTGAAACCTGTTCCTCCCTTTTTTATTTACTTCCACGGTATTCGGACAGTTTACTCGTGAAAGATAACGATTTCCACCGCGGGGCACAGACGGCCAGAGCAAATAATTCTTTTATACAAAACCGATACAGCATCTACAACTCCCTCCCCCTTCGAATTTCAACCGGACGAAATGATACATGTATAAAGTGGTGCGGGTGCACACTCGCAAAGAAGAGAACGCAAACAAATATCATCCGAACCGTAATGTTGGCGCAGCTCTGTATTTATTCCGGAACTCGTACGTGTATCTCGTGTTTCCGTTCCCGCAGTGCCTCCGGCCAGTTAGCTCGCCCCCCCCCACCCCTCTTCTCTGTCGTTTCGATTTGAGTTGCGTGGACTTTGTCCGGGAATTGGCGAACGCTTGCCGTGCAATTCCCCTGATTCGATGCTATCCGCGCGCCATGGCGGCTTTCATCGTCTTTTCCGGTTCGAATTCGCGTTCGTTGTAACGAATCTATTCACGTTGAATAAGCCTGGACGTTTCCTGGACAAGACGTCAATTATTTATTAAGATTGGATTATAACTTTGGACACGTCCATTTTAACATGTTTGCGCAATCCTTTAATCCTAACGATTCTTCTCCAATTTACAAGGAAAATTCTGAATAGACAGTAAATCCTCGATAAGTGTACAAAGGCTCCTAATGACGTCTGAACAATCAGTGTCAAAGTAGCATTCGAAGTCTCATCGATTAGCTAGCTGTTCACAGAAAATTAGTACTGCTTTTATATCGAATGGAAAAGAATTCAGTCTAGGAAGGTAGATAAAGGTTCTCAAATATTTCTAGACTAACACGGATACTCGATGATCTACGTGGAAATGCTTCAGCCGACCCGCATGAAGCGCAATCAGATCATTCTTAGGACCGGCAAGAAATCGGAAGCGTTCTGCAAACTGTTTCATGGGAACGGTCTCTGTGTTATACAATTAGCGCTAATTGCAAGAGATTCGCGATGGTGGAGAGAAAGAGAGGGAGAGAGCGAGAGAGTGGTCTGCGCAAGATATCCTTACGGGCAATGAAACAAAGCGAAAAGGGGGCTAAATTAACCAAACGTAAGCCACTCAAAGGGATTTCCGTTCTGGTCGACGTTTCTTGCGGGCCGAGTCGAGTTTTCTTTGACAATTAAATTTAATAACACGTTTCGCTGAGTTAGGAAGCGTATGAAACATCGCCGTCCCCTTTAGTTAGACGTTATTACTTGTTGGTACTATTTTTAGCCAGTCCCATTTCGCCGACGGTTCGCGAACCATCGTTGCGAAATCTGAGTACTCGAAGCTCCGACGACTGCGTTTGCAATTTCCTTCGAAGCAACGGGAATGTTTCATTACACTTGTAATTAAAATAATGATTCTTAATAGCGAATTCCGTCCGAATATGTAACATGTGTATAACTAGATTTCCGTTAGTTTTCGATTCTCTCTCGTCATCGTCTCTGAGAAGGACATAACATTATTTTCATTCGAAAATTCACGTTATCTTGTAATCATCGCAGAGACACCATATAATTGAAACATTACCTGGAAAATAGTGTATCAGGTTCCCCCTCTGCTAATGAGATCCAATTAATTCGTTGTACACCGAATTAAGTGGCGAAGCAGTAATTGAAGCAGCCGCGTTATGTGACAAAAGGGAATTTTGTTCCGCCCATTATGCACGGCGGTGTTCGCGCGAACAGTGTGCAGCTTTTAATTATCACATACCGCCCAGCGTGACCGGTATTGTCACGATTAAAAATCCCAGCATCGATCCTCCTGTACTAATAAAATGAGCTGAGTCTACGAACGACTCTTTGTGGCTAGCCCTTATCCAGCTGAAACATACCTTGATTATGAATTGAATGCATACGTTACATTCCTGTAAATGTTATAAACGCAACAAAGCAAGGGAATTATAGAAAAATGCTGAAAATTCTGAACGATATTTCACTACATAGAAAACAGCAGAAAACTATACGTGAATTGAATTTTATAAAAATTCGGTGTTTATTCATTGCAAAGGAGATACGTCTGTAATAACAATCATAATAATAGTAACAACAGTGTTTCTGTAAACAGTATGATATTTAATTCATAATCAAATGAAATGTATCAATAATTCTTGCTGAAAAAAAGCAGTGTAACAATATTTTCGTTGTAATTATAGGACTCAGTGTCCATGATCGTACGAGAAATCACTGAAATCGAAGGCTTTCCTGGGTGAGCCGAGATATCATCTCGACTTATTTTCGTTCCCTAAGACATCGTCCCCGAGTGTCCTCATGCTGATCGCGGTACTCCCTATCAGGAACCTGGGGGGAAAGCGTTTCCGGAAAGCGATTCGTTGCGGCCGAGAAAAGCCGTGGCCGTGAGAAAGACCGATCCCAGGATGGAAAATTGCGGGTGTGTTCGTGAGAAGGGAAAGTCCTTTCCTCCCCACGAATTCGTGAAAGCTTTCCCGTGGAAAAGCCGCTTGTAATCCACGGCCAAAGTGAAAACTGACGTGGCGAATAGGTACCATCGATTCACCGGGAGGGAAACGAAATTCGTCCGAAAGATCGTTTCGGGAGATTTCCGAGTGTTCCCCTTCATTCGTCGATACCATCGACCAGAGAAATCTATCGTAATATTAAGCAGTTTTCATCTCTAGTTACAAGCGTGAAACTTCCCGTGAAACTTCACGTGAAACGATTAATAATGTAATCGCGCAACAGTCTACGATCGTCTTCGAAACAAGATTTTGTATTCACTTCGATGAAGTATTAACAACGCTCTCTGCTTCGATGAAGTTTGCTCCCTGCACCTTCCCCCTTCTCTTTTTCATTACAAACGATTTTAATTATCACGGGACTCGCTGGAAAAATAAAACAAAAAAGAAACGCGGATTTATTTCCACGGGGAGGTAAAACTGCGTATCGATCGAGGCGGTTCTCGCTTCAAATCGGACAAAGAGAAGAATCGTGTAAGCCCGAATCGAATAGATTTAAGCTGAATCGTTCGATCGAATGAAATTCCGGCGAATACCAGAATCGAGGCAACGATGCCGCCGCCGCTCTCCAAAGGACCAATAAATTCTTTCTCGAACGGGAACTTCATGAAAGCGTATTTTATGCACGGTTTAAAGGAACGTTCTACACAGGCGTTATTCCGTCCCGCCAATTATTTCGATTTAAAAACACCGACGACGAATTAACGTAGGCCGCGAAGCAACGAAGAACAAGAAGGAAAGAAAAGGAAAACAAATCAGTAGGTAAAACGAAACGAAAGGAAATGCGTTCTCTTTGTTTCGAATCTCAGTACTGTGCCCTGCGTTTTGTTGTTTGGTGAGATGAATCGCGCATTCGACGCGATGAATGAACCAATTGTCGCTAATCAGCAGCTGGATCCTCAATGGAATTATAATCGATTGAAAAAAACAAAAGTCATTGTTACGAAATGAAAGTAAACAACGATATGTGAAATTTATGGCAAATCAAGTTAAGGGGTCGTGCTCAGTCAGGACGTCGAAAAAAGAATGTTCTTTGGGAATTTTTTTTTCAAAAACTATTAGACCTTTTTTAAAAAATGTGTTTGTGTTTCAAAGATTGTAGTTTTTAGATTATAAGGTTATTTTATTTAAAAATATTTATTGGTAAATAAATGACATTTTCCTGAAAAAGTACGATTTTCACCTAAAAATCACTAATTTTTGGTCAATTAAAAAAAAAGTATGGAACGAAAAAAAAAATCCTTCGTTCAATTCGTTCAAACGTCATTCTTAATTGGATTACCTTGAAAATTGCACAGAACATTCTCGGGATGTTGTACTTAAAGAAAATGTAGAAAGTGAAAAATCGATTTTTTGAACATTTCTGACCGTGTCGCTAGTGTTCGTATTCAGGAATCCTTGCTGCGTCGCTTGCACATGACGTGTATACCCAAAGTGTGCGGCGTATGCGCATTGTGTACGATTCGTGCACATTGATACATCATCGCGCATAGTGAACAACACGCGCGCACATATGCAAGTTTATCAGCACGGGAAACCCGTTACGTCAGGTGCATTCTCTATCCGCACACCGCTTGCAACCACAACACGCTATATCCCTTCGGTCCCAAATGCACCGTTTTCCCTAGGATTTTCACGGACGTGGCAATTTGTTTTCACCAATCGTTTTCCCGTGATAAACATCGCGGTTTGCTGTTTTCACGCGGGACTTTCTAGGTTTCCGTACAATTATTCGTTATTTGTCCCTGACGTGGACATCGTCGCTAATTAAGAATGATTACGAGGAGAAAATATTTTACGGAATCATTTCCTTCGTCTGTTTAACTGTGTGAAAAAAGCATTATTCCATGTATTCTTGATTATATTCACGATATCTTGTGACGGGTACTCGACTTTGCCCGTGAAATATTTTTTACTTGAAACGGACGTATTCCCAGAGTGGATGCAATTATTTACTAAAAAGAAAAATATTATTCGTCATAGCTCGAGAGGATAAATCGACTTGCGAACGGTCCCGATAGAGTTTCGAGGAGTTATGTTTTCCTCTTGGATGCCTCTATCGGTTCGTCGTTCATCCCTCTCTCGACATAATCGATCAATTTTCCTATTATCGTAAGCTGAAGGTGCACTGACAATCGAGGATCTGTTCGACGGCCGGAAGACGATCAGCCGTGGAAAGATAAGATGGGGATTGGTAAACGGCAGCAGAAAGGACGATCGCTTCTGCAAACAATTTAGCGTAAATTGAAATCGGAATGGAGTCCTAATGGACAGTTTGCCGAGTGCCGGACTGCAATGGAGGGGGATTGCATAGAAAACGTCCTTATTATTTTCGACACCTTACGCTTCGTACGTAATACGAATTCATTCCTTTATCATCTAGCATTCATAATCTGTAGAATGCATGCGGAAATGGTAAACCAAAGATTGCCTCGATTTCTGTGAAACGGACTCTTTCGGAACGTTATGCAACTATCGAAAGGTCCAAATTTCTCGCTAATTAAAAATGAATATTTTATCAGGTTTACTGTTCTACTCGCAACCACTGTGCAACTGTGACTTAAACGTTAAATATTTATCCAACAGCGGTAATATTCGTACCGCACTTCGATACCATATCGGTTGTCTATAAATATTGAACGATATTAACATTATGAATGCACAACAGAATATTAATACAGGTATCACTAATCGATAAAATCACTGCGACATGTTGGCGATGTAATGGTTCGCAAGGTGAGTATTCAATGCATTTGGGAGCTACATATAAACATGGATATACATCTTGTAACGATATTAGTACTGATAATAATACGGCTATTAATATAAATTATCCATAATATGTATTATCCGTCGTTCCATCACCGATGCATGAAAACCGCAAACGAAATTCACTATCAAATTGCTTCATTATTTATTTCAATGTACCTTGGGTCTATTTAAAGAAAAAAACAGCTAACGATTGAAATTCGCAGGTGGATACGTCTAGTATTAATCAGACAAAGACACTGATCAGTGATTTCCTCGAATTTACATCGACGTACTGAAGATATCCTATAGAAAATAGAATTTCGAGACCCACCGAATAAACTACCCTGTACACGTAACGTAGATACGGATTGTGGTATTAATCAGACATGTTAGCGTGCTTCACCGGTACCCGATTCCCCTTCAATTGCATCGAAGCTCCGGAAAAAGGTAATTCCTTCCAGTTGCTTTGGCTCCGCGTACAACGATTACCACGGTTGAACGCAATTAAACCGCCGGAATTGCGGTTGTTTATTTTCCAACAGCGCGCGCACAGACGCAAATATAATTTCCCAAGATTAACCAACCCGGCGGCCGTCTTGCGAATACGTTGCCGCCGCAACTAACTCGCCCCCTCCAAACCTCCCTCATTCCCGTTCCGCCCCACCCTCTTATCCGACTTCTCGGAGGATAACAAACCAACCGACTGTTCGCTTAACAATCTAGGAGTTTTAAACTCATTTCAAAGTTTATTCCGCATCCGTATGCTCTCGCTGACAGCGATTCATGGTCGGTCCCGGTTCAACTCGTTCAACCGGCAACTGCGGAGGCTAGAAGGGCTCTCGCCGGATGTTGTCCGTGGACAAATCACGCGTTTCTACCAAACTCCCTCATTCCACGCCATCGTCGAAAGATTTACGGAAGTGGTGACGGTCCAATTATTAGCCGCCGTTACAAACCACCGATGTCCGTGAACTGGCCGGATCGTTAGGCTGGCTCCGATTGCCCGACGAAACGACGCGATTCCGGCGGTGTACCGGTGGGCTCGATCATCGATAATTATCGTCGACCGTGACGCGAAACGCTCGTCCGATCGGGTTAATACAGCGTGGTATCGCGAGCGTTGCGAATGAAAATTCTGACCCCTCTTCGGGGAAAGGCGATTGAAATTTGCTAGTGGATACTTTTGTGTCGATTAGATAAATTCATAAATACTATAAAAATAAGTAAATGGAATTTTTGTACGATACAGTAAATCTTCGATGAGTATTCGAAAGCTCCTCGGCATCGAACATTAAATATTTACTGTCTATCACTGTGCTGAACTTTGTTAAAAAAGTCTGTGTTACACCTGGGAATCTTTCCTTGTCAGTGCCGAGGAGCCATCGAACATTCATCGAGGATTTACTGTAGTTCGTGTACGCGTAGCACGCAACAGTCACTGAAACTTGTTGGTTATTGACGTGTGGAACAAGTAGAAATGTTGAATAATTAGTCAAATGAATTAAAAATTTCTTACTCTTGTACATCGAAGTACAATGGATTCCATGACATGTAAATTTTTATGTAGAACGAGAGTAACGTATTTCTTCCGATATAAAGTCTCTTGTTGTGTCCCGTGGACCGGAATCTGGTCGAAATATGTTCTGTAGGTATGTTACAAAGTGGATATACTCTGTACAAACGATCATAGAAACACGAAGTTAATAACAACAAACATTATAGCGAACACGAACGGAAGCATCCGGGTAATTGGGGTCGAATTTGCTCCGATTCATTCATGTTTGAACAAACAGTTTACTGTATTGGCCACGATAAGCAATCCTCGTAGATGTTTATCTTAGTTTGCTCGTGTTTGTTTGCGCACGTTCGTTGAGTATGGACTCAGCTTTGTAATTTCCCCTCGAACTTTACTTCCGAGCGATGTAACAATTAACTTTAATTGTTTATTTTCAGATACATCGGTTATACATTGCAATAACACGTTAGAATCATTATTAACCTATTCTGTCTCGTTCGTTAATCTTCGTCGAACTAATAAATTATTAATATCCTATAACGAAACGAATGAACACGATAAAAAGAAACTATTCGATATATATTTCGTCGGTGTTATTCCGTGAAACTTTAAACGTGCCGATGCGACGGTGGAGTGAATATTTTTGTTCGATGTTGTTAGAAACAAACTCGAAGACTTCCAAACTCATGAATCCCATGATTCATGCCCGTTCGAGCTAATCGAGACTCCCCGTTTCAGCTACGTTCGATTTTTCTCAAAGCTGACTTGCTCTCTGACCCCGTCGTCGGTAATAAGAAACGTTGACGAATTAAGAAATTACTCATTTACTTGGTTAGTCTACGGTACACACCTTCGTGTGCAGGTATCGATCGAAACTTCTTTACTGGCCACTTGTTGCAGTCCGTCGCGTATAGTACGCTTCTAATGGGTTTCGTTCGCCCCGATACTTGGCCATGTTTTACTTTTCGTTTGGGTGTTTACCGGTCTTGCATCGAGATTTGCATGCTTCCCGTTACCTTCTATATCTATACATCGCTTCTCTGTGTCTGTTGCGACGCAAAGTGACGATCGGTTAAGAAGTCAACCGTTCGGATGTGTCGCGCTCTCAGAGTAAACTAATACTCGGAGCGGAGGATCGAAGAGATAACGAATATAGAATATTTGTGCTGTATTACTGAGTTTTTATTTTACCAGATGTAAAATATATCGTGTTATAATATTACAGTGATGTGAATGTCTTGTGAACGTGGTCTGAATGTGTTCTCACAAGTCTGTGTGAGTTATGTCTTTTTATATGGAATGCAGTGAGTATCGGAGAGGGTGTGTTTGAGTGTGATTGGTTGTAGCTGTTGGAGTGGGTGTGTCGAAATTTGGCGCGCTAGTAGAAAGAGACAGAGTGTCATTTTTCTTCCCTTTCTCAGGGTGTCCTGGGATTCCTGGAAATTAGCTGTTGAGGCCGATATAATTATGTTATTTGCAGGTGACAAACACGTGGTGAGCAGCTGTCCCAAAAATCCCAGGTTATGACCGATGACCGCTAATAAAGTTAGAGTTATAATGGGCCCGCGTGCCTCGATCGCTGTATTGTTCTGATCGGGGGCACTGGTCATAAATGCGCCTCCGGTTTCTTAAGCCTAAATTGCTTTTTACACTTTTAACGCTCAACAGTGTCCTTCGTAGCTCGCAGTTGTGTATAATCTTCGTCTTACGTCTTTTTATCATATTGTAAGAACACAGTGTATTCCTATCTTTCCTATTTTTCTTTTTGGAGCCGTTTCCAATCCAAATCAACATAATAATACTGGAGGCGTTCGTGCGAATACACGTCATCCGTTCAACAGGACGCGACACAGTCGATGGGAAACAGCTTGAACCTTAACAAAGAAATCCAAGCTGACGCTTTCGTGCGTTGAAAATAATCGGTTTTGAATTACCCGAACACTATTCTGCAGCCGTGACTCGCGCCAGTTGGTACATGTAACAGCGTGATAATAGGCGGGAGCTGAAAACTCGTGTCGGAAGCGAGTGGAATTATTTATGCGATACGTGACAAGGATTCGGAAACGCGAGCGTTCTTCACAGCCAGACAGAAATCTGAATCTGTTGGAGTTTACACGGGCCACATTCGATAATCAATGGCTTCAGACAAGTTCGAGCTCTCTCGAAGCTGATCAGCGAACTGGCTACTCGGCACAAGTCCCGTACAATTCGCTTGCAGATGCATCCTTCTAATCATCATCATTCCTGGCGCGAGTATGAATCGATATAACGAGCTCCCTTACACGCTTAACCACTTGTTGCCGCCTTCCCTTCCGAACGGTACTACTTCGTTGCTCGTCACCGTTTTTGCATTAAATTATTCCAAAGGATAAAGATAAATGTAGACGAAAAGCAGGAAGTATTAATTGTAGGTAGTTTCCTACGTCAGAGAAGATTTCAGAGATCTCTGTCGTCCTTCAATTAGAAAATATATGTATTGTATGTAAGATCATCGAAATTAATCAAGACTTCTTTAACAGAAAATTATGTCTTCTACTGATTGCAAATTATGTTACATTTATCTTTACACCTAGTTCTAGTGAAGCGTTATTTATCACCGTGATGCAGATCGTTTATTTATTTATCCATTTACGAAGTACTGTAAACATTTCACGTGCGTTGGCGCGATTCTGAGTATTCCCGATGATCAATTCGCGTGCGCGTTTTCTGCTGACACGTGTCGAATTAGTGTTGTCAATATTGCCATTTTACAGAGGACAAATATGAGCGATGCCCTTGTTCATTTTTTCATATTTCGTCAAACACATTGTTACTACGCGCGCCACGTATTTACGGTACGCGAGCATCTCCGGTGACTTGGACAATTTCAGATTTCACGGAGCATTTGATCGAGATAATAATCGTGTTTGCACAGGTATAACACGCGTGTGCGTGTATGTGTATTTTAACAATACGCGCGATGTATGCAAATTATTCAGTGTCACAGTCGACAGCGATGAATATTGTTAAACGGTCGACCGATTGCGGCCGCATTGGTTTACGAATTATTGGAACAGTTACAACAAGCGTTGCTTTCCATCTGTTGGTTGCTTGCTGCCGGGTAAGCTTGAAATGAATATTTATTCTGTTTGCAACAAACTCCCATGAATGAAATAGCATTCGTTTCTCCGAAGAATAATTCACGGTTGAAAAGCTGTTTCACAGTCTACTGGTATGTATTAATTGCACGCTTTGTTCCCATTAAAGAAGAAATACAGATCGACGCGAACGTAATTTTCGTTTCACAATAGAAACATTATAAACACAGGTTCGATCACCGTTGGGTGTAACAATCTTTCTTTGTCTGCGAGCAACGTAAATAATGTTTGCTCCGCTGACAGTAAAATATTGCAGTGAATACACGAGGATGCCCGATCGTAAACACTTGGAGGGCCATACTGGAAAAATACGTGAGGCACAAGCGCCCAATTTGGATCGGTAAACTTTCGGCTCGAAGGGCTGGGTGACAAATTAAACTCTATTTGCATCGAACAAACAACGCAAAATAAATGGACAATAAGGGAAACAAACCAAAGGTCGTCCTATAAAAAGGTAAAAATAAAAAAAAAAAAGTACGGTGGAAATTGTGAGTCGCAAGAAATGTATGACACTACGAAATGGTTGTTCTGAATTGGCTATTGTTTCTCCGATGTACCGTTTCCTTTTGATAATTATAGATATTGTGTCGATTCAGTTTATGGTATGATCATTTGAAAATGGCAACGGTTAATGTGCTATTAAATAGTACGAACCTCCGATCAATTGCCTTCAATCATTCAAAGTGCTCGTCCAATTTCATATCGTTTAATTACAAATCAACAATCGTCGTAATCCACGTCTATAGCAGTGGACATTAATATTTACCCTTGATGTTGATGGGTACGCGTGCGTGTACTCGAATTAAAGTATCACGATAAATGGTTAATTAATTTAAAAAATAATCTGTCACAGTCACAGTACCGAACGGTGTAATTAATTTCTGGCGTACTCGCGTGTATTGCGACGTAAATCCAATTTCGTTCCAATCAGAATGAAATCAGTATTACGATAGTAGATAATGTTTCTTCAAATGTACATGAAAAAATGGAAAATTTCAACGTTTCAGATGCATCAACTTCAAGCGTCGCTATGGAATTGAGGGTTAGAGCGCCCGCTCTAGTCACCTGAGACCAGGTATGACTATTCTGAGAGTCAGGGACATGTAATCGATATAGAAAATCCAAGAGGTAAATGAATAAGGAAACTTCAAGAGTCTACGTTCTTCCACTAGCATTCAACGAAATTTCCTTTTTTTAATGGATAGAAACACTGTTCCCAGAAAATGTTGTTGCCCTTTTCTACCGTCCTAGCAACCGAAACAATGTGGAAAAGTTTAAAAAAGTGAATCTCTTAGAACAAGTTTTACCTTGAATCCAACAGAAATCACTTCGCTTGATCGCACTATAAGTTCATAATAAATAATCATAGAACATTCTGATTTACACTATTATGAAGGGAAGAATTGCCACTTTCAAACACCCTTAGTCTCACGCCGATAAGATCCTTGGTTTCCGAGATATCGTTGTCGAAAGAGAACTATGATATCGAGCAGCGAGTTGTCTCTGTCCTATGCGCACACAATCAGACTTTTCGCTCTCACTAACCTACCCCTACGCACGGCCTCGCCGCCCTAGTGAATGGCCGGCGCTGAGTCGGCGGTTTTTTACTATCACTACTACTACTACGAGCGCGACATGCGTACGTCCGCATTTCGTGAAAGAATATAGGTCACGACTTCAAAGCGTCATACCTCGAGAACCAGATGAGATATCGACCTGGGACAAAAGCCATTTTTACGAGAATACATCTGTCTATCGTCTAACCTTACTTCCCCACAAAATGTAATACTATTGTCGAATGTATTTTACAGTTTTAAACTATTACCGTCTCAACATCCCTTCAGTTCACAAACAATCGGTACGTACTACCGAACGGTGCATAGTTACATGACTTCGTTAATTTTCGATTAATTGTGTATGGTTATCACGGTAATTAAGGATGTTCCTACAGATGAAATGTAACTGTTCGGATTAGAACTATTCGAATTCATGGTGTACTCGTGACCATTATCCGTGGTAACTAATATTAATTACCGTATTCGATTGAATAGACCCAACATCTAGGTCGATTCCGACATTCATGCTTTGTAGCATATGATACACAAGATGCAATTTTCTATGACGTCGCGAGCTGGTGAGTAGCTTTGGGACTGGAGGAGTTTCGCTTTAATAAACAGGTTTCCGGTATTCACTCGAGCTCGTTGTTTAAAATGACGATCTAAGAAGGGAATGCAGTCGTCTTTCCACGACTTATTTCGCGAGCACCAGAAGTAATACCGTGGAAACCTAGCCCTGTTGTCCTCCACCAGTTCGTGGTATTTAATTATATCATTCTCTTGATTACTCGCCGTCGAGTTGCCGTGATTTAACAGTTTATCAAGAATTTTTTCGTCCTGTCGTTTTCATCCCGACTATCTAAATCTTTTTCCTCATTGGATTCCTCTTTCTTACGGTGTAATGTTACTTTAACCTGAAAGGTGGGCTAAACGAACTAGCGAAACTTAGACAAGGATTCATCGTACACTCTTTTCGAGAAGTTTCAGAATGAAATTTCTAACTAGTTGTCCGTATAATGAAAACGAACGAAGTGAGTATAAAATATTCTGGCTACACGATGTGTTCCGGGCTATTCAATGAATCGTTTCGAATGTTACCTAACTTCACTGACGGTAACGCAATGAATGTGAATCAGAGTTTTGCGTAGTTCAACGTTACAACATTCTAGTGTGTTTAATAGGATGAAAGCTTTCAATACCCGATGAACACATAATAAATTAATTCCATCGTGTACAGTATTGATTAAGGTTAGCTTCGTGCTTCAATTAAATGTATTTTCACGTATAAAAAGATATACGTGGAGCGTTTTATTAAGCGGGGCTGAATTACCGGGGCTGAATTACCGGGGCTGTTTCTGCGAAAATTTGTAATCTTTCATCGTCCGGGATGTTTGAATTGCAGTTAATTTCGCCCGTGTTCAAAACTGTAGTGCAGTTTAAATTTGTACTCTGCTTAACTGGAAATCACGTCGCGGTTTAATTACTTTTATTATATTCGTGCGTGCAATCCGACGAGATCACAGATTTGGCTACGTTTATCTAATATTGATTCGTGGTGGAATAATAATTAACTCACGTTTGCCCGTAGAAAGGGAGAAATATCGGATACGTGGAAGCATTATCATATGCGGACGATTATAAATGGTGTACCAAAGAAGCTAACCGAAAGTATTCGCTTTAGTGAAACATCCAAACTTGTTTCCGATAAACTTTCCTCGCCGCGAAATGTACCACGGTTCTCCCTCTGTGTTCGCAGAGCCTCGAATTCTGTTGGTCTACGAATTGTATAATTCTCAAATTTCACCAGAATTCGAAAGAACTTCGCGGCTCATTGATATAATCTCTTTGTTACAGCATTTGTCCACCATCTTACAGCCTGTTCGCTCCATATTTTCGAAGAAAAGAAAATGGGAAGACGCAACTCATAAACGAATACTCACACGTTCTACTTCGTTCGTGGATTCTTTCATATTCTAAGAACGAAGCGAACGAGCATCCCGTACAATTTCAAGCATTTTTTCCGCCAAGAAGACGCGCCAGTTACCGTGTAATATTAAATTTCAAGCTTACGGGGATAGTCAAATTGAGTCCAACGTAACAGGCAACTGCCTCTATCAGCAAAGAGGGTTCATTGTACACCCTTGTATATACATATACAATATACAGCTACAAGCCGATGGTAGCGTACAGTTCTGCCGACGCAGTCGGATTATTAATGATCTTTCGCGGAGTTAATTTATCTCGGGCGTGAGCGCAGATGCGTTGCGAATCTAATTATCCCGGGAAAATCACCCGCTTTATAATACATCGTTAAATAGTTTGTAATCGAATGCACGGATATTAGTGATTTATTGGACTGTCGATAAGGTTCACCTGGTAACAGGACACGGAAAATGTTTGCAGTAAATTCAGCGATACGTGGATGAATTTCAGGAAGCGAAACGTTATCTTTCAATTTTGCTTTTGATATATACCGTCGATTTTTCACCGACGAACCGAGATTTGTACGAAAATCGAATGGAGACCCGATTTGACATACCAAAGTCTGAATCTCCGTAACAAATCTCACATCTTGTCGCAATTTAAACAATTATTACATCGAAATTTGTAAATCGAATATTGTACTTAAAAGACCACTAACCTGAGGGTAATCGCCTTTCAGCTGGTAGTCGAACACGTAGAAATACGTTTTCGGCATCGGTTCCTTTTCCTTCTCGGGAATCGGAGCGATGTGAGGATTGTTCGGTTTCTTTGTGTGCCTTAGAGTGAACAGATCGCCAGTTTGCACCAGCGGGGCCACGAATTGAGCGTCGCTCAGGGCTTGGACGCAGGCGTCTTTAGTGTTCACCGGGTGCTGGACGGTACGCTCCCAGTCCGTGTATTCGTTCACCACCTGACAATTAACAATAAAAAATTAACGATACCCAATACCAAAGAAATATACGCGAATTCGAAATATTTATGTACGCGAGAAAATTCTCTAAACGATTCAACGTCTCGAATCTGCAGAACTGTACGTGTAGAATTTCGCTAATTGGACAGGAATTCGAACGGGAATCCAGCCACAACAGGATAGAATTCATTGCAGTTCGAGAGCGTGATACAGAACAAAATTCAAACATATCCCCGCGGGGAGAATTGTGACACGCGCTCGTACTTTTTGTTAACGATAAATGAAAACGAGCGGGGTTTCAACGGCCGCGAGAAAGTTCGACGACAACGATAGTTTCGCCGGGCGTATCCCTCTAGTTTTATTATTCGAGGCAGTTTTTTCCTCCTCGCCTAAAGCGACAGCCCAGTAACCACAAGCGTTCGGTGCTTTATGCCTCGAGGTATACACGCGAAAATTGCGACTTTCATGTGGTGTGTCGGGAAAGCATGCTTCACCGCAAAAGATTATAATAAACTCGTCAAACGAAATAGTAATCCCTTTTCCCTTCTACGGGAATTCGTTTCCATCCGTGTATGTACAGCCGTATGTATTGTCGGTAACAGAGTAGCCGGCGGTGATTTGTTATGAAACATCGATGTAAAGCCGGTGAAAGGGCCTTTTGGCATGTAATAGATGTTACACGAGCAGAAATTGCAAAAAAAATCCTGCACGGAATCAAAGAAGATTGACGGGATTGTGTAAAAAAAAAAATTCTGCTTCATGGAAACCTGTTAGCTCCATTCGATGGAATCGTAAAGTTTCAGGTATTGGTGTACCGATAGCCACTCGTTGGAATGCACGATTTTCACTCGCGAACCGGACGAAACCTCGGAATTTTTTCGTTATATTCGCGTGAACGTTGACCCATGGTGATTGGGAATGGTACAATTAAACCACTGGTGGTCGAATACCGGTTTACGATTATGGATAATTAGACAGGAATCCGGGGACGATATATTTTTATAGGAGGGACACCGGGACCCGATGATACGGCGGATCGTTCACCAAATTATTCCCTAAGAGCATTATGAAAATCGACCGCGTGAAAATGGAAATAATCTATGCCAATCGGTGGCTTATCGGAATTTTCGCGAAGATGAACGACACTGCGGCGTGATTACGGATAAAACATTCGTGCCTTTATGTTCGTATTCTTGTTTTTTATATTGTGTTTTCAAACGACATCAGATTCCCGAAATTCGAGACCGAGACATGTTTATGATCAGTCTTATCGGTTCTAATGGAATACGGTTGCGTAATTAAATTGCCATATGGGACGTGAACGGGCAGATAATGGGGGATAAATTGAACGTAAACCGGAAGTCGTCCATGGGGATGTTCAGCGGACGCAATAATCCCTGGCCTGTGGCAGTATTTTATTATTCTTTAAACTGGATATAATTAAAATTCAATGGTATCGCTTGAATAATCAGATAAACTCGTGCCGCGGCGATATTCAAGCTGAAGCTGTGTCTGCTTATCGGTTGAATTGAAAGAATTCCGAGTAAACAAACAAAAAGTACTAAAATATTCGTAATCACTGGCAAAATGCGTACAACAGTTTCGAAGCTAATTGTTTTTCTTTCACGATTGATAGGTTTTTCATGACAGAGAGATTCACTTACCGTGTAAAATATTTCCGTTAGGTGATAGACGTAGGCGTTTCTCACGTACGTCCTGATGATCCTGTCCCTCCTCTCGCCCTCGAATCCCTGCTGGACATCTTTCTCCGCAAACTTCCATAGAGCCTCGCTGGTCGTTACACCGAATAACAGATCGTACTTGTTGTTGCTCGTGATCGGCGCACCGTGCTCCGCTTTCTTCGAAAGTGGACTGGAATCGAGTAAGTTTTCACAGCTGAGTATATATCCTGCGCGCACAAATGCTCGAAACGCGATTTTTAAAATCCTCCACGCACCTCACACACCGAATTAATCTTGCTCGAATTTGTATTGTATTATTCAACGACTGTGTATTATTAGATCTATGAAAGTAATGAACTGTATTTGGCAGAGAACGACGCTTATGTCTTAGCACGAAGTGAATAAGTCAACCGTCTGGTGCGAACTGAGTTTCATTGAAATTCATGAAACTTCATTCATTGGTTAGAGGGGGAAGTGACGATGTCGACCTTGTACGTGTTATTCCCTTCGGGAAACGTTTGAAAAAATTTCTCTCCAGGTAGTGTAATAATAAAGCAATACAAGGGGGCCTAGAGTGTCCGCTGCGAGTACCCGAAACGACCTACAACGTCAACATCTGGTGTTTATCCGTACCATTGATTAGAGATTCCCCTTGACGCATCGCGAGGGTCGAATAGTGTAACCCAAGATGTTTGTTTTAATGTTTCGAAATTTTTCTCTTTCATTCGGTGTCCTTTTCTATATTCAGCGTTGATTCTACATTTCGAATTGATTCCTCTACTTCACAAGCGCCTAGATTCAGTATTAATTTTGTAGACAATAATCCAACTTTTACTGTACTATTCTCTCACTTGTGTCCACGTGTGTATGTGATTATAAATTTCAGACGTAAGTAAGTAGAAATGAGACGTTATTTTCTTTTCTATAACTAACGTTAACGTCCTTAAAAAAAAAATGTCAGAGAAGTCTGTCCCGCCTCGCAACACCGTTGTCGCCGCGGTTCGACTCGAATATGCTAATGACGCGGTGGGACAAGGCCAGGTCATTTACAATCCCGTTAATGAACCGTGCTAATGTCCGCGGCGAATCGAGCTGGCTCCTGAATCTACTTTACATTTAACGAGGGTGACCTCGATAAAGTCTCCAGACGGGGAACGAAGATACCACGAGAAAGTTGTTGAAGATGAGGACATTATCGATACTTCTTGGGGGAGAGAGACCTTCAACCGCTTAATCGTCCTCGGTTTTATAATCGTTTCGTATACACCGTTCCCTTACCCGAATCCTTGGAATTCCGGGCCCATGTAGGACAACAGGTCCTTCTGGAAGTCGGGCTTGATCACAACACCGTCGACACTCGGCCCGAACGCGCTTAGAAAAGTCGGCGGTTGTATGTCGACTTGCATCAGTTCCTCCAGGGGACGATCTCGCAGACAATCGACAATGAGCTCGTTGTCTTTTAGCAGATCCTCCGGGATCGAGCAATTAACAGCCTTGGCGAGCTTCAGCGCGTAGGAAACTGGATCCTCGACCACGGCCCAGGACGAGAGCGCGCTACCCGATAGTAAAATTGCTCTTTTGAACAGACCTGCGCAATAAAAATAATCAAATTTGTCAATATATTCTACGTTAAATAATCTTGTTCATTGGATCATAAAATTAGACATTAGTTATCGTTTGCGTAGGAGAATAAAAAACAAAAGTCCCAGTCGTGTCGGTTTCGAAAATGATTATCCGACACACCGAGGTTTCCTTACTTTCTATACGTTCCATCTTTCAGCTAACTCGAGCGCAGAAAGAATCGACGTACTGAAATAGTAAACTTCGAGCGCGTTGAGTTACGTTTCGCCTTTATTAATCTTTTATTTTCTCGGCATAAAGACGTACACCACGGAAGAATCGAACACGGTTCTTCGCGTGATTTATAACGGAACATTCTGTAATCTGCCGAAGCGAACGTCGTCCCGAGGAACTCCGTTGGAACTTCGGAGAAACGACGGGAACTTTCCCGTGCTTCCTGCCCGGGCTGCCGACAGATATCTTCCAAAGTACATGAAAGAAGATTCCAGAAGATTCCTTAATTAATCAGTTTCTGTATCGAACGAACCCAAAGTTCCCGTGAGGTGTACACGCCTACAGTGACAACCGGAGAGCCTGCCTCGAAACACGACCGTGTTTTCGTACCACCACGTTCCAGCGAGCTCGATGAAAATCTTGACGAGCACACGGGGGAAACTTTTTGATTTAATTTCGATCCCCGGAGTATAAATGGTATAGTATTCAATTTCATAACGCGTTCTGATCTTTACCCGTTAATATTATTCAATAATCCCGCAGAAACCTATTATATTAAATGATGAATTACATTGAAATCATATTTTAACGGAGTGCAATATTTAAAATATGGACAGGTAGTTCCGTAACATATTAGCCGTGTCCACAGATTATATTAATTCGTTCGACCGCGAATTAATTAACGTCACGAAATAATCGCAGTGGCATCCCTGATTAACGGCAGGGAAACTTCTATACCGAAAGGGGGATCGGGCTAATATTCGATGGTTAGATCTAGTTTCGTGGCGATCCGCGTTACATCGAGCACAATTAACTTCGACACCGGCGGAAAGAACGTTCGGAAGACCGCGAGTTTTAATGGAATTCGGAGCGAGGTTATACTTCGAACGGAGCAACGTGAGCAGTGGGAAACGAGAACGAAGATCGATGTTAAGCAGGAAACGTGCACGTGGCCGCGGCAAAGAAGAAGGAAATTATATCCGAAGGAACGTAGCCGGGGGTAACAAGCGCCGCGGCGGATGTGCTTTTCAACGATCGTCACGTACCGTGGATATAATCGTCCGACGATTTTCTTCTATTTCGGCTCGAATCGTGAGAAACTCTCGAACAGAATCCCCCCTACAGTCAAGATACGCGCAGATTCGATGGATAGCGGGTCACAATAGGGATCATTATTATTTCGAAACTTTCGTCGTGGCCGTTTTTATAAGCGTCGCGCCAGGGCCATCAGGCACACGATTATGGAAATATCTCCGCGACGATCTTTCAGGAAAAGAGTAATTCAATTCTGGGTTTCGTGCAAGAGGCCGCCGCCCCTCTACCCGCTCCGGAACAGCGGAATTTGTGATGCACGACCGGTAGAATCGTGCTACGCGATCATTTTTCATGTCGCGACGATGTCATCGTCGTCGTCCGGGGAATAAATGTTCGTAACGGGTAGGCATGCATATTACCTCCACCAAATATTTCATAATTTCCAGAACGTCAAAGAAGAGGGGGAGGAGGAAGAAACTCGAACGATCGAAGCACGTTGAAAGAAGAGAATGCCCCCCCCCCTGCCCCGTTACCTCGCGAACCAACGACTTCGATCGATAACTTTCAAAGCGATAACTTCAATTAATACCTCCCCTTCCATACTCCACCTCTCCAGTTCCCGTCTCGAAGCCCTGTAATTTATCAAGACAGATTCGTAGCAGCAGTTTCCCAGCGGAAGCTTCATCGCGGTAACGTCGAACGGAAATATCCACCGGAAAGGGGTAGCGGCTGAGCGAGAAATTCCGAGCGAATGGCGTCGGTCTACGGTAGCTGTCAGCCGTTTCAAAACAAGAAACGGAGGGGTTGGGGGATGGATGGAAGAAGGAACGGAAAAAGCGTCAGCTTTGAGGAAGACCACGAAGAACTCATAAAGACCAAAAGCATTTTCCAATGGCGCGTACAAGGTGGAACGATATTTCACGCACATAATATCGCGGCGACTCGCCGTCTCTTCGTTCATCGTTCAGTCTTTTATGCTGTTCGTTCGGTAGCCGGCGGTTCCGAGGGTAATTCGATCGGGAACGCTGTTAGCCGATCGGTTAACCGCGAACAAAGCTACCAAGAAGCGGCTGCTCCCTCGTCTACGATGAAGATATAAAGGAAGACAGCCAATATCGCCACGGCAATGTGTTACCCGAAGAAGAACCGGACCGTTTGCCACGTGTTTCACCTCTTTCGCGAACGAATGTGACTTACGGGACGAGGGGTGAGTCTGTAGAACGATTCGGTCGGCTGGAAAACCCGCTGGGGGAATATTACGAAACGATATTTTTCACGTCCGCTTTCGGCTCGCGGTGATTGTTCCGCCGCGTCTTTTGGGAATTACTCGAGACGGAGGTTTCGGTTACCAAAACGGACAGGGGAGTTGTAGCGATACGCCATGAATTCGTCGGGGATCAAGGGAGAATTAGGTGTTGGATTTTTTCCCTTGAATGAAAAATGAGATTTCTTCTGGGGTGGACGGAGGGGAATCGAGCTTCGGACAATTTACAGAGGATATTGTTCATTGAGCTAGTCTCGAGATTCAGATAATCCTGTTTACTTTTTTCCCTCTGCTCCGCGCGTTGTTCTGTCGTTGATTTATCGTTTCCCTTGGAAAAAGACTTTCGGAATTCTCAGGGAGTTGCTCGACGGAATGATCGAAACTTATCGAGGACTTTCTTTAGGAGTCTACGTGGCGTATTAAAGTGGTTTTGAGTTAACGATAAAGACTTCAGACGCAAACAGGCTTGTTTTGCATTGGATTTAAGTACTTGAGAGTATAGTCATTCGATACATTTTCAATTATCAAGCAGAATTATTGATACTCGCTAGGGAACTGTTTCTAAGAGTTTACTGTGTATGGAAGTAGTACGAGTCAATCATAATAAGATCCTACGTCGATAACCGTTTTTTTTTTTTATCAATGATCTAACTTTATGATTAATAGAATTAGTCGTTAGATATTGTCAGATACAGGGAAAATTGTAACGAAAAAATGTCACTCACCTAAACGACGACGCGTTGGAACTTTAAAGACGCGCAAATGATAACTGAACACACATAAGCTCGTTTCCTCTCGGATTCTTCTCGAGAGTCTCATTAGCGGTCCCCGTTCTCGATCGAAGGTACCGGTAGGAATCGCAGAAGAGGATTGGATTCGTCCATTGTGAGGGGGGGGGGGAGAGTGGTTCGACGTCTTGTTACTTATCGGATAACGATTTTTCAGTCTGAGCAATTTTTAGCGATCCACCGGGCAGAAGTCACCGACGGTTCCTGACGAGTTCTCGACGAGACTTTTATCGTCGAATACGTTCGGACAGGACGGGGGACGATGGAAAAAGATACGCGGCCCGCGACTCTCGAGAGTCGGGTTCAACGAGGTCAACGGCATCAAATGAAAAGTTGGATTTTTACAGTGTTACATGCGAAGTTTACGAAGTTCTATCCGGCTCGTTTCAGTGAATTGTCGAGATTGCTCGAAGGAAGTCACATTCAATTGGATGAACTTCCAGCACGGTAACCGGAGTAGAAAACACGATGTAAACGTGAAATTAAATTTTCGTTCGCACGTTATATCTTTGTCGTCGTTTCTGTAAGTTCTTTGAGTTACGAAGGATTTCTCGTTTCAGAACGTACGAGCGTGAGCTCGTGCCACGGAGATGGGCGGTAAGTATGTCGAGTCGAGAATTCTCGAGGAAATTTAACGATAAAAATCAGAGAGTTAATAGAAGTTTCCTGTTTAGTTGCCCGTGCAGGTAAATTCAGTTTCAAGCGCCACCTGTTCGCAGCAGCATGTATGTACGTGTACGTGTTTGTTACTCACCCCGTATGACAGTCGGGCTGATGGCGAGAAAATGAACGCAAGCGGCACCGGTCCCCTGGCCCATCAGCGTCACGTTGTTGGGATCCCCGCCAAAGAGGGCGATGTGCTCTTTGACCCAGTGCAACGCCGCGATCTGATCCATGAGCCCGTAATTCGCGACCCTCGCCTTGGTCTGAGGCGCCACGTTGGCGTTCAGGAAGCCGAGCACGCCCAGCCGGTAGTTCATCGTGACGATCACTTGGTCGGTGTAGCTGGCCAGGACGCTGCCGTCGTAAGGGTTTCCGCTGCCCCAGTCGTAGCTCTCCCCGTGAATGTACAGAAGCACCGGATGTCTTCTTCCGGTGTCCGCCATCCCTGTGGATCGAGAAAAGTGTCCTTTCAGCGTGTCTCCGTCGGTGGCGAAATGTTTACACACACCGAGAGTAATTCTTATTGTCCTTTGCGCGGACGGTAATGCCCGACCGTTCTAGCACATCGAAACGTGTCTGGCCGTACACATAAACGCACCAGTCGTACCACTTCGATGGAAGCATACAACGTGTGCTGTTGTCCTAGGTATCGAATAACGAAGAGAAGACACGTTTGCCGAGATAAACTCTCGGCTATAGAATTTTCTTCCTTTCAAAGAGGGGCCCTTTTCACCCCCTCCCGTGTCGTGTTTGTAGGGAAGGGGAAGGGGGCTAGGGCGACGACGGCTTTGTTCACTGGGAGTCTGTCAGCGATTTACGGTCGCGGGGAAGAACGTAACACGCGGGGAGAATTAACCTTGCGACAGGGAACCGTGGGCATGACGGAATATTCTGGGCGGATATGACGGCCCGCTAATGCTTCTTCTGCTATTGTTACCGCGTGGCTCTTGCGCGTTTCTCTGTGACAGGCTCGCGCCGCGCGCTTGGTAATGCGACGGCGACATGTGTCGATTCGTATGTGAGAATGTGTGAAATCCCCGCTCCGCTGGAGGAATATAATGAGGAAACGTGTCGAGGACGGAGAGGATTTTGATTAGTGGCACGGTTGTTTTATTTCTGGGAAAATGGGAGCCCGGTGATTTGGGCGTGGCTTGTGATGTGTAGGTGTTACACGAATGCAAAACTTTATACAATTAATGTTTCTTGCAAGGTTTCAGATCCTGTATGCAGTTTTAGAACGTTGTAAGTAGTGTAGGTCGACGGTAATCGAGTTTAGTGTCAAGTATTCCCATTATGACAGTTGCATGGCCATTTATTGATTTGACCATTTGAGAATGATTGGTGATAATTGTTTGGCGATATAAAACAAGTGAAAATTAAGAAAGAATTAAATGGGGTTACAGAAATAGTGCCTAGAATAAGACACCTAGTGACAGATCCTGCTCTTCGTATCGTCTATTTCGTCGAAAGAAAATGAGTTTAAAGGATACTATGCTGGAATTCGAGTAGCTCGCCTACTTGTTATTATCGCGGGACACCGACCCCCGCAGCTCTATTCGCTCGACAATAGTAACATCTCCGAGTAGCTGAAAGAGCCCTTACCGAAACAAAGACCGATGTTGACCGTGCGTCTGGTTCTATAGAAAAGTTGCAGCCGACTGAAGAGAGACCTCATCCCCTTAGATTGTGGGGGGGTTAGCTGCTAAAGGGGATTTGAGCTGGTCTTCGTCTCGCGCTTTAGAAAATATGGAACCTGGTATAACCGAAAGCAGCTTTCACGGCCCTCTGACGGCGCGACATTAATTTATGGGATGTTAAAAAAATGCGTTACCCTCCATAATTCAAATAGTTTGGCTCACGATCACGCCGACACTGATACAAGAAAGTGATTCGGAGCATCTACCAGCGATTATTTTTAACACTCGTTCTGATGTAACTTGTTTTCTTCTCTCATCGCAGGTTCTTTTTTGCGCTGTGAAGTATATATCGGAACCGAGACGAAATTTTTATCTTCAATATTAATTAAATCGAAATTTTTTCCACAGAACAGTGCGTCACAATTGGTACGTGCGTGCCCGCACAGGTCGAATGAATTGTTGTCGGCCGAAATGGAAACCCGGTATCACGTTTTCCATTTAACTCTCATATTTCTAATTTTGCGCCCCTTGTTCGGGTGAATGGGAGACGGGGAGAACAGCCGGAAGTTGTAAATTGGAGAGGAACGTATTTTTATTTTTCAGCCGTGTTGCGACCGGTTATTAAATCTAGCAGAACCTTCGTAGTAATACATTCCATTTTTGACATGCTTTTGACACGGGCATAGAAACCGAAAAAATATTAAACGAATATCATATCAGGCATAAATATAGAATCGCTGATGAAAGGAGAGGATAACATTTCGATTATTATTCTTGAACATAAATTTAAAAGAGGTCCTACATATGTACCACCTAGAAATTACGTAAATGTGTTTGTAAAATTTAGTAGGACCAGTAAGGAATAAATCGATGAGAAAAATGCCTCGCTCTTCCAGCCTTAATTTTTTCCCGTTCAACGTATCCGCAGTGTATTTCGATCTGTCCCAAGTAGATCGCATTCCCATTTCCTTCTCATTTTCCTCCGTATTCCTATTAGCCTCGTTCTTAGCATTATTCCGATATATATCATCGGGTCAATGAACGAAACCCCGAAGCTTAAAAGCTTTTATGAAAGCCCGATTGAGAAGGGCCGTTATAGAGAGAATTAGAAGGGTGGGAATGAGAAATAAAATCTCTGCTGATCACATTTAGCCTATTCGAGAGAGTATCGTTTTGCGGTCGGACCATATCTCATTCCCCTTCGAGTAGGGTAAAGGGAATAAAATTACAAGGCGTGGTAGGATCCTCGATACATCGTGCATAAAACAATCCTTAGTCATCGATCGAGCTCGGAATGTCCGACTTAAATCTCTCTCGTCAATGCATCCCCTATGTCGCGTCCGTCCAACCCGCGGCGACGCAACGTTCCCTTTGATTTGAAACATATAACGAGTCGTGACTCGGATCGGTATTGCCAAGTAGTCCGCTTGTTTAACGCAGTCACCATCGTTCTAACGAACCACGTCGCAACCCCCCGGGGAAGAGAGCTTGAAAAGGGACGCTTGGTTTAGCCCCGACTGCTCCCTTATGCGGGCCGAAAGCTCCGTAGCGCGCGCGCGCTTTTGTCATCAAAAGGGTGGTTCACAGGTGCATTGTACTGTGACCGCGCGGGGAAGCGCAATAATGCGGTGGCTCGCACCCCATACCCCACTTCACTCCCTCTTCTCCCCCTGCACTCTGTCGGAGTGAAATTAAATTGCTGGATGCGTTTAAGTAGCGCCCCCTGGCTGACACTCCCCTCGCGGGAAACTTAGTTACACGTCGAACGCTTCGAAGGCTATTACGATTTATGAGAATGACGGCGAGGGTGAATCTTTAGTGGTCCATTATCAAAGGATGACACAGTATTGATTGTTCCCCAGCCGTTTTCGGGGTGGTCAGTGTTGTCTACTTGATTCGTGGGGATTCATAGAAATCGGTCGTAGAACTAACGGTCTGTCACATTTGTCTGAACATGTACTGCCTCTTCTACTGTACAATTCAGTATAGCCTATTGTGTAGGCTTTACACAGAGAGTGTTTGCATCAAGGTGTAGTCAACAATGTCTGTCACCCACATATTCGATGTTTTAAAGGCCTTAAATATTTATACAAATTCTTAGCAATGCCCGTATTTCGAACTCTTCGCATTACGCTTGTACGTGTTCGGCAACATCTGCTCTGGACCAAATTCATCTACGTCAGATTTTCCTTCCATCGGTTTTCTCATCGCCTTTGATCAACTCTTTAACTCATTTCCCCGGAATTCCTTCCGTTTCGGCTGCCACGGACTTCTACAGCGTATTTCGCCCTCTTTTTGAAATTATCCGAGGATCTTAATCAAGTAAGTACTTCGTTGCGAAACTGCTTCGATAAAACTGCCGTAGCATCCGGCCGGGCTGGCTCTTTACCGTGGCCGATGCGTCTCTGGCGCAAACACGGATTACTTTATTAACGACGCTTGTGTTTTATAGTATATTTAATTCCAACGTTAAATACGGAATGTCGATGTTTACGTCTAATAAAGTCCTAACGAAGAACAATTACTGTCAGAAGAAGTCATTCAATGTTTCTCGGATGACAGTGATCGTTGGTAGATGAAAATTCAGACCGTGACAATGAGATATTAGAGTCTTTGTCCCTTCGAACCATATTGTTTACGGTTTGTATACCTTCTGCAGCTTCCCTGTTACAGAATCGAAGGATAACATCTATCCAAGATTCAGGTCGTCACCAGCGGTTACACCAAGAAGAACCGACGAAAGTGTGCCATTTGTGAAAGATGGAAGGGGCGAGTTAACGGGCAAGCAGGCTTTCGTAACTGGCTTTTGTCATCCACCGGCAAAAGACAAATAACCGCGGCCTGCCTTTTATCTTGCCACCTACGGAATCGCAAAAAGCCATTCGGACTTTCTGTTCTATTCTGGACGCCGGACTTCCTCCGGATTTCATTCTTTTCCCCGCCACTCCTCTCGCTCCCTCTCGGGGTGCCCCCCCCCCCTTCACGATTGCACCCTAGCCTCTCGCGGCACGGCACAAAGTACAAAGTAGGACAAGTTAAAAGTGGTTTTCACCGGGCTTCGAAAAACGAACGAGGCCCCGTTCGAGCCCGACAAATAGATTCACCGGTCCACAAAAGCAGCTCCTCGAGTGGCGTGTTCTCGGCCGTACGGACGAGGGGGTAGGTATTGCATCTTGTACGCTGAATCTGTCGAGCGTTCCACGTCGTCATTGGTCACGGATCGTTCGGTGTTTCCAGGTTTCGCAAGCTTTCAGCGCCTTTGTGGAGTGGTCGTTGGATTGTTCTGTTTCCTTTTTTTTTTTTTTCTTCCGTCAGTCGACAGTTGCATTCGCGATTCATGGTACAAGCGTTTCAATACTTTCTCCAACGATTTCTGGTATTGGTTTCACGTAGTATAGTTTAAATATCAATTCCTGATTTAAAGAAAATGAATGTTGCCCGTTGGGCTTGCTCGTTTCGTTTGTTAACGTTCGCGAATCGCAGTCGGAAAAATCGATCACGGGACCGGTATATTGATTCCGTTGCACGCACTCGCCCCCCTAGGGCGCATAATGCACCGGGATTCATCGTTGACCTGCCGCCACTAAATTCTAAACCGCGATGAGTGGGGCTGTCCCGCAGGGTTGCGCGTTTAACGGCGTAGCACCACCGGTAAAGCGGAGGGGGCGCCCTTTATTTATGGATACGCCTATGGCCAGAAGTAACGTCGAGGCGGCTGAGTAATGCGACGCCGCGGCCGCCCCCGGTTTATCCAATTTTCAGTTCGAAACTGGCCCGAATCCGACCCCCATCCTCTCGTTTCTCACGCGGCGATGCGAGTGGGAACATCGTCACCGACGATCGGCAGTGATCGAACGTTACGTTTTTCATTTCTGTTTCAGCGTTTGTCATTTCGAGCATTCGATGCGTTCTACTGTCACGGACAAATTCTGGACGTGTATCGATTGATACAGATTGGTTAACAGTTCAGAAGGAAAGAAAAATCCTTAGAGAACGTACCCGGTGGTCTAACAAGGAATGTAGGTCAATCATATGTCAGACAATGCAGTTGGTAATATTTTCATCTAACGAAACGTAACTCTAAAACAACCAGTTCTCACGCAATATTTTCACAGTCCTCCCCCTTACATTACCCTCCCGTTTCTTCCCTATTCCAGCAGCAGTTCATGTAACACCGATAACTGAATCATTAACCGCCAATTGCGCGCCAGAGTAGAATCTAAACGCCCGTTCGCGCGAGGCTTTTGCTCGGAACGGTAACGAACGCGGGGCCAGAGGAGCGAGAGGGATCAACGACGGAATCGTTTCCGGCTCGTAAAGAAATTTAGCAAGCGGGTAGAAGGTTCGTGCACAGTCGCGTCGTCGTTGTCGGGGCAAATGAAGGTGGCGAAGAAACGCAGAGACGGGGTGGTGTTCCAGTCTGGCAGACTCCATCAAAACGCGAACTTCTTCGTTGCTCAGACACACACACACACACATACACTCTTCATCCCTTCCTCCTCTTCCAGTTTCGGGGCCGGAGCTCGAGCAAGTAGCGCTGCATATTTGATGGGACGTTCCCCGGCATCCTTTCAGCCGGCAAGTTTGCCGGTATTAGCATAGTAAACATGGATTTACGTTATGCCTATGCATTCCCTTGCCCCGCGCAAACCCAACCCCGGGCCGACGGATCACCGGATGAACTAAGACGTCTACTCGCGCTCCGCGCATTTAAGCGCCCGGGCATCTCTCCCCTACGCGCGGAAACACCTCTCGGGCACGTATACCGGAGTCGCGTGCGACTCGATTGTCGCGTCACGAACGCGGGCTGATTCTACTTTCTTTGTGCCTGAGAACGTTGGAAACGGGGGAAAGACGCTGGCTAGAAGCGGTTTGAAAAAGTAGTTCCGATTTCTAGGTCACTATTCTCGATTCATTTATTTCCTGGTACAGTGAATGAGTGCTCGAAGACACCTCGGCAGTGACAAGGAGACGACCACAGGTATAACGTTGAATTTTTAATGAGGTATAGGACAGTGATGGTGCTTGGAATTCTGAAGCCAATTATATTTATTTCAGTCGTATATGGCCATTAGTTTATGGAATATTTAATAGTCAGTGCCGAGGAGCCTTCGAACACTCATCGAGGATTTACTGTACTGGGAAGAAAGCCAAATGATTCGAAGAAATCTTAGTGATTGTGTATAATCACTGTCAATTTCACGAGTCGGATACTGGTAACGTAACAGGGGAAAAGATATTGCTTCCATTTGATTCGATAAGTAGAATAGGTCTGTCTTTAGTCAGACAGCCGGAGGCTACTTTGAATGATTAAACTCGTTGAATTTGTCCATCTTCTTTTTTGGTATCCTTGTGTATATTACGGGCTGAATAATGTTATTGATTCTCACGCTTTCCGTCCGTTTGAGCTCGGTTAAGCGTCAGTGGAAAGTTGCGATAATACTCTCCTCCTCTGTTGCTGAAGCGAGTTCGAGTCGCGCTGGCCGCCTCGCATCGGGAACATTTAACGTCGGAGAGGCGCGGTTTGGGGGTGGGGGATTCAGGTTTAGCCAGCTGTGGCGTTCCACGTGTATAAGCCTGAGGTTTGGCACTCGAAGCCCACACTGGCAAGTCTGTGAACCTGACCATCCGTGTGCGTTCTCGTTCGGTCTCATTGTCAGCGCCGGAAGTTCCGTCGCTGTTGCACCCCCAAGGCTGCGGTGGTCTGGCTACTGGGCCGAAAGAATGCGGATACAGGTCTGTTTCTGCCCGAGGTCACTGATTAGCGATTTCGAAACTACAACGTCAAGCTCAAACGTGGACTCGTTTGCGATATGAAATGTAAGAAATATTCGTCAATTCGTATAGTGTATTATTAGTTCGATAGATAAACTTTCTTGACGATCTTTTCATATAACTTAATTGTAAGGTAGGATGTAATTGTAATTTGAAATTACAGTTACGTCAAGCAGTACAACCTAATTAGTGTTTTCGTGGAAAGCCAGGGGGAAGGCTTGTTAGTCGTAACACGTGTCGGCAGACGGTGAACACGACCGCGCTTACGTTCGTTTCGTCTTCAGAAGTTTCTCTTCCGTTTGCTGTTCGCAGTTGCTACGCTCTTTTGCCGGCGACAACGGGCTTAGCGAGTGTCTCCCGTCGAGTCTCGAAACGAACACGCTTTCTCCAATCGGGAACCCGCTGAAACTGTACGCCAGACACAATACGGTTAGAAACACCGACCGAATGTTCCGGGAAGTTTCTATAGAATTCGAACACGGAATTCTTAGCAGTCTCGTTAGACGGTTTCGGTGATTTTTTACCGTTGATTCCACGAAGTTGCACGATACTGCCTCGAAATTTTCATGCTGAAAATCATGGAACCGCAGAGAACGAGCCGTGTATCGTAGATAATGGCGAACGACGCGGATGAGAGATCGTGTTCGAGGGATATGTGAGTTTGCAGAGTGGATCCTGACGCAGGAAGCATTAGATACAAGGCTGTAGGTGGATAGATTCGGGTGTAACCAGCTGCGATCTCTCACGTGTATAAGCCTGCCGGATAGACAAGCCTGAGATTTAATGCGGCGAACCTGCCTGAGACGCGTAAATTTACCGACACACGTATGTTTCAACGAAGAGCTGTTTCAATTCTGAAATTATTGACTACAATAGTCAATAAAATATAGAATCGTTAATTAGATCGTTCTAGATCAAACATAGGTAGACAATAAACTTATTAACAATAGAATGGAATTGCAGTTCAACTCCTATCCAAGGAAATACTAACATTAATTAGAATCTACACGACATCGCTCTTCGGTACATCCAATAGAACACAATAGGATGATCGATGCTCCGTTACAGCGGTTCTCCCTTGTACAGCTCAGACGTCAAGCGATTGCAAATCGAATTTTTCCACCGTTCCGTAACTCAGACACCCCCCGATCCGGTAATTCGTAAGCCGTACTCGATGATACATAGAGGGGATGGTAAGCTCTTAATCGCGTTATCCGTATTTCCATATAATGCCTAGAAGCCTGTTATCTAGCTGTCGTTACCCACACGACTACCCCTTTTAATCGGCGCTGTTACACGCGCGCGGGAGGGAGAGAAATTTAATAATCGAAAGCGTTGTAACGGATGAACCTTTCTGTTAGCTCGATCGACGACATTTCGCGGAAACGATCGATCCATCGATCGATCGAACGTTTGCCAGCGAGTCGTTATTAACCCTCATCGCAATTCCCATTTACAGGACCGATCGGCATAATGAGCTGCCCCGGAAATATTACGCCGGGAACGAGGTGTATTTTACAGTTGAAATACCTTCCAAGGCACTATATTAGCTTGACGCATATGAAACGTCCCTTTGTGCCAGTCGTAATTTCATATCGTGCTAATGATAATAGTGGCAATGCGTCTTTATGCGTCAATGAAAATGTTCAGCTACCAATAACCCCGTTTCGATGAAACTTCATATCGGTTTCAGTATCGCCGTTGTTTTCAAGGTATTGATATATCGAATTTATAGATATTCAGAGCAGTATTGAAGTAATTACGTTCACAGTAACTACAACGGAATCGAAAAAATTCAATGAAACATGAACGACGAGTTGGAATAAATTAACGATTTCGGTTCCAATTATCTGCTTTTCGGTGGATAGCTACATGGGGGGGGGAGAAGAAAAAGAAGAGTAGCGAACCGGAGGCGAAACAATTTACAAAGGGTGAGGGGGAAAGCAGCCGCTGTTTCCTGCCGTTAAACGATTTCCGATTACACACACCTACACACACACGTGCGTTCGCCAACACGCAGAAATATGGCCGGTTATAGGCCGCGTATAACGGATGCGCGCAATTACGATTCAAATTTTACGACTTGCTTAACTTAAATTACGCGACCCCAATTAAGCGAGATCGAGCGCGGCTGCCAAGTTACTTCCTTCGCCTGCCCCCACCACGCCCGGTTTCGGGCAGCCCGTCCTGGCAGCTTTGTATCAAAATGTGGTCGTTTATGGCCTCGTTCCGCTCCCAGACGCGACTGCGTCGCGCGAGAAACCTGAATCCGCCTGTTAAGATACCCCGAAAGTTCCCCGGTTATTTAGCAAATAATGACTGTATTCGCGAACGCGATAGACATTACGAGCACTTAACCGAGACATAAACCTAACTCAAACCTAACGGTAGGCCAAATCCGGGACGTAACTTCGGGGGGCAAATCCGTGCCTTGGCTCCTGTCTCAGACGCAATTATCGCAAATTTTGGTTCCGACCTGGAATTAATGTGTTTCGATTCCGATGCGGATCAAATTCGATGGTAATCGGGCCAGACTCGAGCGAAATTCCAACACAGTTTATACCGAGAATGATTTTAATTCCGAAGAAATCTTAAGCCTTTGTGGCAATACGACGATCCAGGAAAAATTTCATTTTCACTCGATACTGCTGCCCGAATTTTTATTTTTATTCAAAGAAGTTTTTTACATTTGACGACTGTATAATGTAGTAGAGACTTTGGTAAGTATTCCAGAATTTTTTCAGATTTTTTGAGAGCCTAAAACATTAAAACAATTAAGCTTGGATATGAAAAAATATGTTTGCTTACGGAGGATAGTTTGAAATTGAAGCAAATGGCTGACTATTGCAGCAAACATTGATGTCTTTTTTCTCAGATAGTTATCCACTGAGTTCTGAAACAAACACCGTTGACCCAGTCATATTGCCAATTCCTATACACTCTCTAGATACCCCGAATCAAAGAGGCAACGTATAGACACCATGATTGGTTCAATGAAAAATTCAAGGAAAATCGCCGCAGCGAACTGAAAACTGATTAATCTTGACTCTGCCCTCAGCCTTGATCGTTCCTCCCGTCAGACCTGATCCAGTACACGGTATTGCGCCTGTACATTGTGTACGAGCGTGTTAGTACGCGGCGAGACTGGATACTCGTCGAGTCCAGGACGTGTAACTGCGTGTATCACAGTGTCGGTCCTCGCTCGAGGAGGGCAAATAGGAGGACGTAAGGGGATTCAGTCGGAAGATACCGGTTGGTCCGAGGCACCATCGATTTGGGCCGGCATCCAATCAAGGATAAAGACACTGTAGAGACGGCGTCCCGCATGATTGCAAGTGTTTGTCTGGCTTGCATGCGGCTTGTGTCGCGTCTGGCCGGAGCTCGATGCAAATGGGAGGGCAGTAGCCTCTACACAGGGCGTTCATAGTACCATCCTTATTGGCTGGACGGATTTCTTTCGGTACCCTGACGCATTAATTTAACAAACAACGAAAGTAACAGTGACCAGATTTTTACGTTTAACATATTCACTGCCACAGTGGAAAAGGCCTTACGTAGCCAGAATGGTCGGAAATATACATGCCTTTAATTAATAGAAGCTGTTGGTCTCATTTTAAATTTATATTGAAATATTAATTTTACGTAAAATTTTTTTAACGGTGTTTAAATAATCCCGCTCCTTCGTAATGTACGTGTTACCTATATGTGGGTGATGTGGCAGATAAAGTGTCAATGGTATCGCTTCTGCGTGTCTGACCATAAACGATCATATTCCACTGATTCAATGCGGAATAGTTATATTCTCCAGGGACAACTAGAAACAATACGTATCGTACAGGCCTGACAAGACATAGACGTCCTAATTACGCGAAGAACACACACGTGGGAGCAGAAAAATGTAGAACGTGAACAGCTTGATATAACGAGACCCCGATAACGAGCAAATATTAATTAAAGTAGCCCCTGGCGTTTACTCAATGTGACTTTTCCCTTTTCATCGTGACTACATGAACACACAGTGGAACTGAAACATACATAGAAAGTACCTATCTAATTGGTCGTGTGAATCAGAAATAGGAAAAATTTCTAACAAATGTTACGTAGAACAAAGGAGGTACGATCGGACACTCTACCCTTTTTGCGCGTGAATTGACTACGAGGCGGAGTAATTTGACGAGAAAGACGTGAGAATTGATTCATCGAAAACTGATAATGATCGATAATAAGAGTTCCGTGGTGTAATTAAAAAGTGTTCGCGCGATTATCATCGGGACTCATCAGAAATCGGAAGCTTTTGTTTCGAGTCGAATCGGGCGGGAACATACGGGAGCATGTATAAGTGTCACTTGTTTGGCAATTTGAGGGGAAATTGTTCGGACGCGGTAATATAGGCCTATTTTTCAGCGAACCGAATGGAATGGAGTGGAAGAGCGAAACAGGCATTGCCTGTCCGTCCGTCCGTTCGTTCGTTCGACTTCAGAAGTGGATTCCATGGAATTACGGTGGCGTTCGGGCTTCAATCAGCACCGCAAATTCCAGCCAGCGTAGCCGAGCAAGGGAAATTGCGTTACCCTCGCGCGCTCACGGCGCCGTCATGACCGCGTTAATCGAGTTAAAAGTAATTAACGGACCCGCTAAGTAGACGACACACACTATTCCACGCCGACTTTTCGCCGCGTAGTTTTCGCGTGACCGTGGCACCTGGAATTTCACGGGAAATTTTTCCACGACGAACCGTCGCGTGTTCGAACGCGAAACCTTAATGGATTTTCCACGAAATAATATCGTAAAAGGCGGTGGATCCCTCGTAAGCACACCGGGATTGGCGACGGTCTATGGGAATGTGTGTGTGTGTGTACAGCCGGTGGTTTTACGACGTACCAAGTTCTGCAACAGTTCACCTGCTTGTCACACGCAAAACAGACGCACACTGACTCGGGCTGTTTCACCTGGGGTATCGTAAATACGTGATAACAGTGATGGGAGATGTGTTCCTTCTTTTTACGGTGGTCGGGCAACTTTCTTGACTTCTGACGTCGCTCTTTAAAAGGCAGGATGGACTGTCGAATACTTGTTCAGGGATCACGACGAACTCTTCTGGAACTTTACTAGAAGTCCAGAAGCTTCGATGGATATTCGAACCTTTTCAGTAAATCCTCGATGAGTTTGCTCCTCGGCACTGAACATGAAATATTTCTTTAACCAATGGTCATATGCCGCTGAAACTTGGCTTCAGAATTCCAAGTTTTATCAGCGTACTAAACCTCATTAAAAAGTCAGCGTTAGTCCTGTAGACCTCTCCTTCTCAGTTCAGAGGAACCTTCGGACAATAACCGAGGATTTACTGTATTTTCTGGTTCTGTGGGAACTTTCAGGTGATTTCACACGTGTTTCCGAGAATCTCGCTCAGAGGACGAGTGAATCAGTTCCGAACCGTAAGAGCACCGGGTGCCCCGATGTTTGCATTCAATGTTTCAGTAGTACAGCTCGAAATATATCAGCCGGGACCCCCAGAACACATTGAACAAGGGGGTGGGGGACGAGAACTGTACCGGGAAAGTGCGGAACCCTGGGATATTCATTAACCACGTGTGTCGCGAGAGTTCACGGACGACGGTTCGGTCTCGACAACCACTGAAATATTTCGCCCGTCATATGGATTCGAGACAAAAGCGGGGGTCGAGGGCGGTACACGTTTCGTGCACGGAATCGGGAATAAGACGGCGCGGCCTGGCGCGCAACGGCAATTCAGTTCGGCGTTGCAAATAAATAGAGGCAACTAGACGACGACACAGGCACAGAGGGGTCGGTTGGCTTGGATAAAAAGCGCCCGCCGCAATCAAAACAGCCCCCTGGCGTAGCGCGCACGCGCGCGACACGAAATAAAATCAGCAAACCGGCCAACGAATGCAAATCACCTGTCCGGAAAGTTGTGTAAATTGATTACTGAATTATTTATCGGGTCCCCCTTCCAATCACACTTCCGGGCTGTTCTGTCGCTTTCGAAGAAAGGTTCGTCAGAGTTGCGGAACAGAACTTGTTTCACCCCTCCCGTTGGCGAATGGTCCTGCGGATAAATGATTTAGGAAACTTGTTTCTCTGTTCCCCACTCATTTGTAGATTCTCTCGGTTCAGCTTCGAGCGACACGATACACGGATCTGAATATTTATGTAGTGATTTATTCGATGTTCGATGTGTTATTACATTGTCTTCAAATTAAGGCTTAATAACATCACATTAAATTCCATAATATTTATCTCTCTTTACCCAGTATTTTGCCATAGTTTCATTGAAATAGTTGAAGCATAGTCTACAATCTTCCGGCCGAATCGAACGCGTCGTAAAATCTTTCATCCCAGCATAAACTGGTCCTTCCATTCTTTCTTTTTTTTTTGAAGAGCGGAAGCCCTCACCGGCACGTCAGGTAACAGTTGTAGTTCCAGCAGGAGTTCAATTCCATCGAAAAGTTTCTGCGCGGGAGAACGCGCGGCCTGTTACATTTTTATACTCGATTACCCGATAACTGCTCGTCGAGTATCGTGCTCTCTACAAAATGCACACCTGCGGGAGAACACAACCCGATGCTCCCCCTACCGTCGAGGTAACGTCATTGACGATAAGTCAATTAACCGACTTTCAACAAAGCGAAACCGCCGGAGTTCTTTCCAGCCGGGGAAGGGAAAATTCGTAACGGAGTGAGTAAACGGTTCGAGGGGGTGGTTATCGATTTGTGGGTCGAACTCATTGTTGATTTTGCGTTTCATCGAGGAGTGTTCCGTGCTTGTGGTTGGTTAAGCGTCGCGAAGCTTTCGATGAGGATCGAGCGGTACTTTATGTTTTTCGGCGAACGAGAGTTATAGTTTTCTAATGGACGTTCTCGTCGACAATGTTCGAGCGTTCACTCGATATCATACAGCATACTCTGTCCCTGAATATTGATTATTCGAGTGTTAATGGACCAGCGATGAAGTAAACGTGGGAAAGGGTGATTACAAACGCCAGAGAGTCTGGTTCGAGTAATTTGTTCCCCGAACGTTTTTCAACAAATTCGTCGAGTTGTTTGCTCGAAGGACGAGCGTTCGAAACTATTCCAAATCTTCGTGGCTCGGCTGTAATTCACTTTGAAACTCGGTGCAATTTCGGTGAATCACCAGCGGTGTTCTCGCGTCTTTTTCCGGTTCGGTCCTCGAGCTAAAAGACTTTCCAGGTGTTTCGCGTACGTGTCGCGGAACGGGAACGGCGGGGGGAGAGAAAGAGTGAAATTTCGGGTCCAGAAAGAAGGACATTCGCGGAGAAAGGGTGCGCAACCAGTCTCCCTCTTTTCTCGAGCTCCAGCCACCTTCGAGCGGCTTTATGGGGACCTTAACCTCTTCAAGGTCTTAACTAAAAGCCTCACGTACGGGGGAGGTGGCCGACGCGGTAGGAAAATTGCCGTGCATGTCTCCTGTTGGTTCCTAGGAGAATGCCGTGGGAAGGCCGTAAAGTGAACGTCTTCCTCCTGCCGGCCTTAAAAACTTTCCAGGTCGTTCCGATTATTTGATCAACAGACCCGTGAGAAGTTACTTTATTTCGCTGGAGGCGCGGTAGAAAACGAACCGAGACTCATTACAGTATTAATGAACACAGACCGGCAACCGGATGCATTATGAAACCCAGCAATATGGTTTCGTTGGAATTGATTTTGGAGGTTCTGTTGGCTCTTGGACGACACAATGTCTATTATTCCGAACACAATTAATTCGAACCGACGCGTACTAGCAGAGTCGAGTACGCTCTTGTATATTGACGAAGTTTTCGGTTTATACAGGATGCGTTCCAACAACCGTTAACAGTCGGACGTAACACAAAGTTGAACACTGTCGTTTCAGGTTCAGTTAAACCTTAATTTATAGTAAATAGACTTCCGGATTTTTTGCATTTATAGCCTATAGGGGCCTCTGAAATCCAGTGAAAGACAGAACTTACGTCAGATGTAACGACTGTATTATGTTATTCTGAACCCAATAAGATACTTAAGAGAAGAATTACATTTCTATATTTGCCCTTCTTTTTATGAATTATTTTAGAAAATGTAATTTCACATAAAAATCCGAAGTCTAATAATAAGCACGCCGAGCTGAAGCCGAACAATTCGAAAGAATTGTTAATTCAGCCTGTGGTTCATGAAGGTTCACGATGCGATTAATATTGTATGAGAATGTTCGAAGATCGAATCCCCTTCGGACGGTTCGTTACATTGGGTTATCATTAACTTTCTTTCTCCTCCTCCTATTCCTCCGGCAAAGAGTTTCTTCGATCCGTTTCCAAGGGTCGTATTCATATGCATGACCGGTGGCTGATCAATTTCTCGATACGAGTTCGATTGCCTCGCCAACCCTCGCCTCTATGAATATTGAGCCTCGCGCGCCGCTTCCAAACTGTATCCTTCGACTCCGTCGGCAGAACTTCCCTAATTGCGCCTCTATGAATTCCGATATCTGATTAACGTGCCTCGCCCGTAATACGCGTCGACGAAACGGTGAAACGCTCGTTAACGAAATATTGTTCGAGAAGCGATGCGTTCGCGGTACCGTCGCTAAAAGTGTTCGGCGCGTGTCGGTCCCCGTCGACGTCGTAGGGAATTGAAATTATCGATTTTAGGGAATTCAAAGAACGGGCCTTGTGAGTAATCGAATCGTTCAGCGTCGATCGTTCTCGGCGCTACCGCTCGTTTTCGTGAAAATTTTGCAATTTAAACAGCAACGTCGACAATCTCGAAAACGAAAGAGATAGCTCTATTGATTTCACCGGGGAGGGATATTCGTCCCGAAATCGTTGTTCTATTTTCATTTAATTTCGATATACGCACCAGCCTCTACCGTCGATTATTTAATCGTAAACAAAAGGAAGGGTCAGTCCGGCCGAACGAATCGGCCGAATTTCATACGAGGATTGTATAGTTTCCGCCGATGGATATTCAAAATATTTCAACACGGTATGCAATTTAATTACGGAAGATTGGAAATTGTTCGAGACGTCATGTAATTACAGTTCGGGCGCGGAAAATATGAGGTCGAGCCGTTCGAAATAGCAGAGGTGAAATCGCTCGGGGGAACGAAGAATGTTCGCGAATTCATGAAAATCCGCCGAGTCGATCTTTTTGGCTGTTTCGAGGACTAAATCTCTCCAGGCCTGTGTATATGTGTATTATACATGCAGTACATATATTATGCGTTCCAAGGAACCGACAAAACGTCAAGTCCCGTGTTCCGCGATTCAACGGAGAACCGCTTCGATCGCGAAAATAAGCCAGGCAGCATGTAATTCCGGATTAGCGGGGCTGCACGTATTCGGAACTCCGTGCGCCAGATGACTCGATTATAAACTTCCAAGTGTCCCGCGGATTATCAGCGTAATGCGAGCCGGTCCGACTAGTAGTACGTTTATGGAAAGCCCCGGCCCCTGTCCCGCAATTCTCGCCTCTATCAGCTGCGATTACCTTGGAAGACTGCAAATTGCTGCGTGCGCGCTCGTCGAAGCCGTCGACTCGGGCCGAGATCCCGGAGCTAAACGCGACCAGCGACAACAACGATCGATAGAGGGTCGGATTTTGTTGAAAAGCAACCAACTACCTGGAGCTACACCCAGGCGTAACCGTCTGCGTTCTGACGCGGAACTTGCATACGATTTACCTACACGTTGATACTTTACCGAGAATTAGCATCTCGAGCGAGTCCAGAAGATAAAGCTCGGATTCCGCCGGTAGCTCAGGTTTAAAGGATAAAACCGCTGTTCGGGTCAGACAAGGAGAATAAGACAGTTTACCGGTTAGCCAAGTGGAATAGGAATGTCTTTGATCGGACAATCGAGTCGTAATGGTTTTCGGAGTATGAGTGGATTCTGTTTAATCTTGGATGTGTCGTCTTCACCAGTGGAATGCTGTCTGTTTTTATTCACCCAAGCGTACTTGAGGCGTTAGACGCTGGACAAGTGGAATAGATCCTTGTTTAGTCAGACAAATCGAACCAGGTGTGTGTTTTCCTTCTACTAGTAGAATATTACCGGTTTCAGGTTAGCTCGGTACATTTACATTTTTATACTCGTGGCTATACTTCAAGTATATACAGTAACGGCTTCATGCGAGTTGGATTGGAAGTTCTTCGTGAGAGTTTTTACTTCATCGCCACTGCTAAGGGAGAGGGGGCAGTGCAACCTGTCGAACGTATAATTTATTGCCCCCCCCCCCTGCGCTTTCGCTGTCGAGGCTCAGGCTTCGAGCAAACAATGAATTTGTGAGATGTTCAAATAATTTTGCCTCGATTTTCAAACTCTTATGGAGTCTTTACTGTACTGCTCTTAAGGAATAAGTAACCGACGTCTGTAATTAGTCAGATGAAAGAGGAAAACTATGACGATTCATAGTCGAACAAGATCAGTACGACTGTAAAATACGTAAAAGTATATAGTTGGCATGAATTCACAGAATTCCCGTCTAAAGTTCGGATATCCCGTGAAATTTTCATCGAGCTCGATGTTTACGCAACTCCTATACGCGTATACAATATCCGTAGTCGAACAACGATTAAATTGTTCGCCTGAAAGCGGACGGGGCTGGTTCAATTTAATGCATCGAAGCCTACGAAACGTTATTCACCGTCGCCGGCCTGGAGCAGCGGGGGCGTGTGTTTCACAGAAGAAAGGATCGTCCCAGGCGTGGAATCACTTTCCGTCCGCGATTAATTAACTGGGAAACGAAATCCGCCCTTCCACGACTTAACGAGGCGACCCTCTTTCGTGCTGTTGACCTTTCGGTACGGCGAACCGTCCGCGGAACGCGGTTCTTTCATCCTGACGAATTAAACTTCGTAATTAATTGTCGACCAGCTATCCTGGATTCTTTGTTTCATCGAACTACCGCGCGTCACTGGAACGGCTTTAGCCGACCTGGTTTTAGATATATATGTATATTCCCTGAACCTGAATCTGCGAAACCGACTGGGTTATTAATCGAGTTCAGTGGCCTAATGAATCTTCCATCGTAATGACCACTGATTGCCAACCTATCCGAGCAACGATCAGGTTAAATTTCACGTAACATTCTCCCTTCGATTCCCACTCACCATCAGAATATCTTTTATACACAGGTCCGATCGTACACCGAAGGACACGGTTCGCATATAAATCTCAAAGCAGTGTTCCGAACCGCGACCACGAAAAACAGGGGGAAGCTTAAAAAATTCCCTCTGAAGAACGCCTGCCCAGTTGGAAAGCTCTCTCGTTGGATTCGGTTCTTAAGCTCTATCTCTACCATTCTCTATTTTCCCCTCTTTCGTCCCGAGGCCGCATATTTCTGTCGTGTCCGACGAGCTCGGTTGTGCAAACTGCAAGCGCAGATACGAGTTCAGATTGAGAGAGACAGAGAGAGAGAGAGAGAGAGAGAGAGAGAGAGAGAGAGAGAGAGGATGGGAACGTAGGATGGTGGGCCGCATAAAGCGTTCAGGATCGTTATGTATGCCGTGACTCGAGCGACGATCGAATTCCGCTCGATCTTTCAGCCATGCCGCAACCCCGGCCGCCGTCGAGGCTGCCGATTGTTAGGATCTGAATGGAGAAAAATTGGTCGCCATTCGCGCGCCGAGCTGGCCGGCCGGCCGGTTCGGCAGAACGGGCACACACATCGGGTAGAGGAAGCCCGCGAAAAAAGGAATCCATTGTCGCGCCGCGGCACGTGTAATTCATAGTGTGGCTTCCCCGCGTTCCTCGTGCCTCGGGACTCTCGTAAATACCATTTTTATTTCTTCGTTATTCCCAGCTCCGTGTTCGACGCTCGATACACGCGTTCCCTGTCCACCGCCCCGACCACTCTTCTCCCTCGTTGATTCGCTTCTGGTTATAGTGTACTACGTACGTACTGATTCGGTTCATAGGAGTGGAACAATGTTGCTTTCGAACTGGAACAGTATCGTAAATAAAGACGCTAGAAGAGACGGGAGTTCTTCTGTCCTCTAGAAACCATCGACGCGATCATTTTCACGCCTCCATGTTCTCTGTTCCACGAAATGTTTTATGAAACTTTACGAGCACGGGGAAAGTGTACCGCAATGAATAGTGGGTATCCATGGTCGTTTTTCTATGTCGATTAAAAGTTATATCGGAATAAACCCCAGCGAACGCGTGTGGCAATCTATAATCGCTTTTTAATTCGAACCGGCATGAATTCTGTCCGATTCGAACCGTCGCACCGGGGAAATTTATATTTCGAACATTCAGAGAGGATTACACTTTCGAAAAACAAGCGAATCGGCCGGTTTTTGAGTGAAATCATCCCCTCTCCCACGCTTGTACCAGCCCGATCTTTATATCGTTTTTAACTTACGCACGGCGGATAAAGCGTACCGAATTTCCGTTCAATAGCCGGTCGTAGGTTTTTTATTCGCGATGAAACTGTGTTGGTAGATGTCATAATTTTGAAAATACAATTCTCATCGATTACGTATTTTGCCCACGAGCTTCCTTTTGTCTAAACATTCTCGCGTAAACTACATAGGTTTAATCTCGTTGCGTCCCATTCCCACCCTCCACTTTCAGTATTGTCAAACGGATCACTAGGCGGACACGATTGATACGGTGAGCATCGTTTCAATTCATTCGGACGGTTTCGTTATTTCGCTCGTGAACGGAGGAACTATCAATGATAATCCAACAGCATTTCACGAACATTCTCTTTCCGTCGCAAGATCGCTTTTCACGCGCGATACCGTGGAACGTAAACCCTGCACGTTCGATACTCCGTGAAATTAATGCGGAATGACGTTACAATGCAATAATTACGGAACGTTTAATAATCGCCTGTTCCTCCGCGCCGTGGATGAATGTTAATTAGCCGAACGATATGGCGCGAGTTACTCTTTTGCAGAACACGCGGGAGGGCGAGTCACCGCGTACGATGATAAATTAAATGCGATGTTCGGTTTCGGTTTGATAAAAAGCTGAAAATTCTGTCAACTCTGGTGTGTGGCCGTCGTGAGGTAAATCGGAAGCCTTTATCGGTGGGTAGTTCTAGTGTATATTTTAATTAAATGTAAATATTGTAAGAAACTTTCGTTAAGAGAAATCGAACACAAATGAGAAAAACAGTAGCACGAGAACTCACAGGTCGCAAAAATAACCAGCTGGTTTATCAGGATTTTAATCGGTAATTCAAAACTAGGGATCACATTACTGTATGACGATCCATAGAGTCCCATTCAGTTTCCTACAATCAAATATATAACTATGAAAAGTGTCGGACAGCTTTGAGTTCAATGGAAATTCAGTTCAACAATGGTCCAGCAGTTAATGGATCAATGAATCGATACACATACCGAAGCGTATCGATCTCGTTTGTTGCACCGACCGCTGTATCGATCAGCGTTTCGGTTATATTCAAATACCGAACAATTTTCAACCGATACTCGTTCCTCGATCCACGGATGAACCCATAAATTTTTCCGTCGAGTGATTTAGGTCGAGACGGTTATTTCTCGCGGCGCTTTAAAAGTCGCCGTCTCGATGCATAAATATGCAAATTCCAGGGACTAACCGTGCCGTGAAATAATTTCAAGATCGACTGCAACAACGAGAACCCCATTACCGAGTGCATTAACATCATTTCAAACTTTTCGACGTTCCATCAGACGAATTCTTTTCGGGAAACAATTCAATTGTGTAACAGTCTCGCTAATAGATCGGTAGAATTTATAGGAATTCTGTATCGTGAGCGCTCGTAGATCTAGCGGAACAAACGATTTTTGTATCTGTAACAGGAACACTTGTGGATTCGATGGGACGAAGTGGCTCTTTTTTCCAGTGCGCAGCGAATTTTTTTTTCCCCCGCACGAAGGTCCCCCAGTAGATTTCAGAGGTTTCATTGTAACTGTAGCACTTGTAGATTTATTGGATCGGGTGAATCTATTTGGATCTGTTTCGATTGTGTCTCCACAACAAATATCTTTTTTACAGGATGACCAACACTTGTAGATTCCATGGAATAAATGTTTCTTTGGTGATTCCGAAACTATCTGTATGTTTCGTAATTTTTGAATTAACAATGAGCTAAAAATGTGATAAAATATGTATTCTACTGATACCACGGCGAAATATATTTTATATTTTACAATCCACGGTTGGACCCAGCAATACGTTCAGCGTACTGGCAATTTAAAGAAAAATTGCTCGCGGAACGAGAGATTTGCGGGCGATACATCACGGTTAAAAGTTTCATAAAAATGTTACGCTAGTTCATGGGCAATTGTTCGTCGTCGGGGGCTTTCGTTTATTTAAACATAATTACACAAAAATTTTTCCGCAATTTTACGCTTGAAAAAGTACTCGGTTCGGAGATATAATATTTCGTCTCTCTTCATTTTATCGGCAGGATATCGGAGCCCGGTGGCTTTCGCATGGGTTCCGCAGTGAATTGTTTATAACCGGGGTTTCACGCAGCTTTTACTTCCACGAATTAATCTGTTTTTTTTTATGTTGTAAATTCTGATGCTGAAATATTAAAAATATTCAGAAACCGGTGACGAACGATAAATTCACGATTTTAAAACGCGACGTTCCTCCGTCTGGTCGAAAGTTCGACGAAACGTTTTTCGAGCTATTCCGAATCTTTTTCGTTGTTTGGCTGGAAATTATTTCGCGGTACCGTCCTCGATTTCACCGGCTCTTTTCAGTGTAAATCATCTGTTTTTCCGGAGCACCGTCAATTTTTCCCGTTTGTCGACGCGTTATTAGGTCGGCTTTCACGGAATCCTGTTATGTCGTCTCATTTTTATCTCCCCGTACGCCGCTCCGCAGTTGAAATGAAATTGTATGGACGGGGTCGGCGCACGGTGGGCAATTTCAAACCTCATATCTGCTAATTTCGCGAAATAAAAGTAAACCCCGACGCTTATTCGGCCGGCGGCGCGTTTGTCCTATCAGGAAATCCGCGGCGCGTAATAGAAGTCTTTATTCGATTGTCAGCGGCAACGATGGATTTATTGACGTATTAAAAAGTAGGTACGTCGTGCAATATTATCGGCGAGAGATCGTCACGCTCGGCTGTCTGCTACGAATTGACGGGTTATATTGAATATAAAACAATCGAAGAAAAAAAGTATTTTAAACAAATTCGATAATACATCAAAGACACGCATTTAACGCCAATGATGTCAACTACATTTTCCTAGTATTCCGACAGATCTACACGAACTGTCATTACTACAACGAAAAGCACTGGGAAAAAAAACTGAAGGAGAAGACCGAATGATGAACTTTCGAAAAATGGCACTGACACGTCCACGGTTCCCTTGAAAATACACAGAATTAGTTTTCGTGATTGGTACAAGGCCCATTCGAAAAATTTAAAGCGTTAAATCAGCAAGATTCTTTATCTATCGAGTGCTCGATTAAATTCACTGAACGTTCCCTAACACCGTTCCATTTGTCGAGAGTCTTCGGAAACTTTCTATCCCGGACATTGTTGCATCCCTTGCCCGCACACCCCTCGAAGCTAAGAAAATCGTAAGGTTCAGGGGGATGTTTCAGAGGATTCCAACGCTCCAGGAGCGCTGGATTATGCCGAGTACCCGTCATGCATAACTCACTCGTAGAGCAACTTTTAATTTCCATAAAACCATTTCCACCGCTCATAAAATACACCCCTTTCACCCCTTCCCCTCAGCCTGACGCGAAGGCGATCAACCCTTGCGGGGATGAAAATTTAAATTTCTCCCCGCGTCTTCTAGCCGCGATTACGACGTTATTAATGTTTTTCGTCGATAGGAATGAGCACCGTTATCCGTCGGAACAGCTTAAGAAAAAACACTCCGTCAGGGATGAAGAGGGGTGAACGGAGGAGTAAATTAAAAAATTAAAGCTTTAAAAATTAATCAAAGGGTTCCCGAAATGAAATTCACTTTATCGAGATTGGATGCCATCAATCTTTGCCGCGGGAATCGCCATCTACTCTTTAAGAGATCCCGTACTTTCACCCCTTTCATTCTGAGGTGAAGGTAATCTTTTAACGCCCCCCCCCCCGGAAAACTTTTTGTTCGAAACTTCCACCCCTGCCTCTCGAAGGAATCTTTCTTCATGGAGCCAACGACCATGAAACCGGCCGGCAAATTTCTTTTTTCCACAAAGCTTTTCAAGGGTGGCTTTCATGTTCGAGATCTCGATAGAGGGTTGTATCAGGTTTTTAATCAACGTGGCCGAGGGGTCTCGTTTTCTCTTTTAGATTCCGTGAACTGGCTGATTCACGGAGAATCCTGGATCTGTAAGGGGATTTCTGGTAAGGAACGTTCCGAACGAAAACTACGGTAACCGGGGGACGTGGATAAATTTCCGAATTTGAGCAGAATCTCCTGAAGGACTGTAATTTCGAAACTGAAAAGTGTTGAACCGTATCGCTCTGAAGTTCTTTGGTCCCTCTTTCTTGGTAAAGTTTCCCTCATCCATTCCCACTAGTCCCGGTCCGTGTAATATTTCTTCGGTTACCCGGCTCCTCCTAAATTCAACCTTCTGTTTTATCCAGTTCCAAGACCAATGTATCCCTGTTTGCGCTAAAAATCGTGCGTTCGCCGGATAGATAGACCGGGCGAGCCGGCGAGCGTGGCAGAAACCTAAATCTCGATACGGAGTCAGTTACGGTCGACCGCCGGACCCGGAAACGCTCTTTGGGTATCGACAAAATCGTTAGTCCCACCGTGATCCGATTTACGACGCAACAAATCTCTGCCTCCGCACCCGTGGACGCTACAGGGCTTTCCTCTCGTTGATCTACTTCGACGCTCGTTCCATCGTTATTGGTGCACGTTGCACGGTAACGAGGAAACGTTTCGACGTCAAGCGTCACAGAACGCTTGTATCTCAAAATATCTCGAAAGAAAGACATACCTCGAAGGTTCGATGACTTCGTACCACAGGACAAGTACAGTAAATCATCGATGAAGGCTCCTAGGTTGGAATTCTGAAGAAAATAATATTTGTCCGAGCCGCGTATGGCCATTAGTTTATGAAATATTTAATGTTCAGTACCGAGAAGTATTGTGACTTACCGTATGTATACTGAATGTCGTTTAAAAAGTTTATTTCCTCAAATTCCGGACCAACGCAGCAATAAAACCATGTTTTCCTCGTTTCCGTCGTGTATCTTCGCCCTATGTATCTTCTCGACTGAATCGCAAGAGAAGAACTAAATTCCCTCGTCCCCAAAGAAATCGAAACAATGAGGTGTTGAAGTATCTACTTCGAAGTTCGAAGACAATATTCAAGAATTTCAGAGCGTTTTCTTCCATTGACGAGGACTGAAAATCGTCGGGTAACTTCACGCGGTGTTATCGTGAGACAAAAGTAACCGCGTGGAAGGAGCGAGCAAAATGGTCGGTTCGTTTTTGCTCGGTCGTCCTGCCGTTTCCTTTCGAATCCTTTGTCTTTGCCACCGCCCGCGACTTCTCCTGCTCATTGTCTTCCTGCCCCTCCCTGTCGCCCCATCGCGAGCTCTGGGGTTCTTGCGGTCGCGTTCTTGCACCTGACTCTCGACTCCGAACTCGCCACTTCCTGGCCTTCGTTGCTCCTCTCTCCGTTTCGCATTGTCTCCGGGGCAGAAACTTTTGCGGCGCATCGCGCTCCGTAGTATTTGTACATTCCCCTCCCGGCTTCAAACGATTCCAGCAACGAAACACAAATACAGAACCATTTCCGAACGAACTTTCGGGTTTACCGAAACCTAGCTAATCACCCCCCCCCCCACCCCCGCCTAGTTATATATACGCTGGGTGAGAATTTCGTTTCGAGCATGATCAATCCGAAATTGCGGTTATAGCTGTTCGAAACTCTGAAACATATAGGTTCCTCTTGTTTCAACGTTTGCTAGGTGCAACATCGAGAACGGGGCTGGAACAAGAGACTTTTGATGCGTTCTCGGAAAATGGTAGATAGGTTGTTGACGAGAGATTAAACGATTCCAATTTAGCGCTAATAATTCCGTAAACTCCCAGGGGTAACAACTCGGAAACAGATTCGTACGAATCTCCTGGCGTGGGGCTTAAGAGGAAAGAAGCCCCGAGGTTATCTCGTTCAGCCGGCCGATCCACTCGACCCCTGGCGTTGAACCCTTGGTATCAAAACCGGCGCTATAAAGCTCGAAGACGCCTCTCGGCGACTAAGATTTAAGCGGGCATTAGCCGGGCAAAGTGTCTCCGGGTAATAGGTTAACAGTAATGAAGAGATATTCACGAGAACTGGAGGGAAGAAAGCAAAGGACAAAAGGCCAGACATGGTTCAACGGGTAGCTAAAGTTTCTTCACAAAATGTTCGGCCTGCTTCTAGTCGTCGTCGACGGCGGTGACGTCGGTGTTCCCTAAATCGTTGGGACCGCAAACCACGCGACAGTCGTAACGTCGGCCGGTTGTATCTCAGCGTTAACTCGAAATCAGTGTTTAGTGCTTTTAAATCAGCCCCGTTGGAGACCTTCCGCCTTGGCCCTCCTTTACTCTCGTTGCGACAGTCGGCGCCGCTCGTTACTCCGTTTTATTATTCTTTATTCCGGTTGGACCCTTTCAAATACTCGCCCCGATAACTTTCACGCTGCGCCGTATCCGTTCCTCTTCCTAGTCCGTCGCTTCGAGACCATTTCCCCGTCGTCTTTCACCGCCTTACTTTTGTTCGAGGTGCCTGGCTTCTAGGTACTTTCTGGTTATTGTCTATTTTGTGGCCTATGCCCGAATGATTTTCACTTATGGATAAACTGGACGGGGAAATTTTCCACAGTTTTCAGAGAATCATTTATGCAACTTATTATTTCTTCTGTAAAAGTATGGTTACCTCCATGTCAAACATCTGCGGATATCATTGACTTTACTACTGGAAGAATATTAAATTCCATTTACGTCGGAAAAGATCCTTCAAATGTTTCCGTAAATCTTAAGTAGTTCAATAGTCCCTTGCATGGAATTTCAAAAGACCGATGTCACAGAAGCGTGGAAGTAACTACGAAGTGGCCATTTGATTACACGAAAGCATCCACAGGATTTACGCGCGTCTGGCGGCTTCTGGATGGAGTCTGAGCCCACCGTTTCCACACTTTCCTCCCTCGGTCACAGTTTTCATTTCGCGGCGCCGACGAGACACGCCGGTCGTCGCTCACTCTTATTATTCTTTATTCGCCCCGGCGCATCTCCATGCAACGCCGTTCAGTCCATTCTACGCCCGCGTGGCTTTTTCTTCTTTCTTCGTCTACGCGCCTCCTCCGCTTCGCTCGACTGCTGCTCGGCCTTCTATTCGGCCGATACGGACAAACGAATCTTTGTTTCGCCGCACAGTTCAGACGAACCGTCGTCGTATCTACCCTCGTTTCGACGGCAAAATGCGCGACAAGCTCGCGACGAAGAAGCCGTGAGCGTGGGCCGTTTTGTTCGCGACGATTTCACTGACGACGACGTTCGTTTAAGTAAATGGCGAAACGAGAGGGAACAAAAATTCTTTCAAAAGATTCCTTTATACCCCGGGATAGAGCTGGAAACAACAGTCGCGCAATCGGACAGACGCGTACTGATTGTTGGACACACGAAAAATATGTGTCACGCTTCGATTATCGGATGAAGTTTTTTTTTTTCACACGTTGCACCGTAGATCGATTCAGCGAGCGTGTGTCTTCATTGACGAACCATTGAATGATTCTTGTGTTCTGGAAGCAGGAGTGCCGTAAAATTCTCTATCGGTACGGACAAGGTGAAGTCACACGGAGCTACATATATACACTAATACGACTTCTACAAAGTATGTTAATACTATTACGAACGAAAGACTGACGTCGCGTCTCTAATATAAATATACCCCTCTACTACTCCCATGTTTCCCTTATCACTGCCCTCATTAAAAAGTCAGCGTTACACCTGGGGAACCTCTCCTTATCAGTACCTAGGAGGCTTCGAACACTTATCGAGGATTTACTCTACTCTACAGACATTTCTTTCGCCAATGCACCACCACTGGACGACTAGCGTAAAGTCTCTTTACGGAGAAGATTTCAACCGTGTTCGCGACCGTATCTCAAAGATACCAGCAATAAACGTTCAGCCCAACCATATTCGTGGCGTTAACCGTGCATGGTCGAAGAAGCCAGAGAGAGAGAGAGAGACACGACGAAACGGTGTTCCCTCGAAGAATGAGCTACAACGGCGATAAGCCTAATACAATACACGATCACGCGAACGTGCCCCGCCGGGCGAGGACAAGCTTTATCGAAATAGCTGCGCCGTGAACGCGTTACCGTATATCCGGTCGCCGGGTCTATTTTACGACGCGAGACGGCGGTGGCGCGCCTTCAAGGAAATACCGGAACCGGTGAGAAATTCGTACACGCGCGGCCAAGTACCAGCGGCTCTTCCGGCGCCGGGAGCTCCGTAGGAGTAATTGCTCGTGAGCCTCTTAATTAATGACCGGTCGGAGGAAGGGAACGAGAAACCCGGGGATCCGACTTTGCGGGCACGTCTTCATAATTTCTGGCCCCGTGTTCCGTCGAAATCGTGCGAGTAATCAGAGCTCGCGTGCGCGAGTAATTAGAACGCCTGAGAGCCGTGGCCCCTCTTCCACCCCGGACCGGAAGCAGCCGCGACAAACTCGTGTTGCTACTCTGTAGCGGCTCACGGAGAATTTCGCCGTTCCGATGGTATCCGTGAAAATGTGTCTTGTTTATTATTCATGCTTCTGTCGATTCTTTTATCTTAGGACTTTAATCGGATGGATGTGCATAATAGTCGAGGTTTATGGTATCAATCGACACTGCGATAGATTTTTAGTACAGTGGACTTTTGATATATTGCCGTGGTTGGGGTTTGTTGGAGAGTAAAATTCTCGGATGTGGCAATATATCGAGAGCCCTCTCCATGCTAAGTTCTGCCGTCGTAGCCTCGGATCCAGCGTCTGCGCAAGAGTTGGATTGTCCTGGTGGGGATGGCGTACGCAACGCGGTGGGAGAGCGAATTTGTGTGCGTGAAAATACGTGTGGAGGGGAAGTGCCTTGCGCGGTAATATATCGAACGGAAATATATGAAGATTCTACTGTATTTCTGGAATATTGTAGTAAGTATGCGAGATTTAGTATGCGAATATTAAGTATGCGAGACTCATTGTCGAAAATTTTCGTACAGACCCGAGCGTAAGGGAATCCAGGTTTTGTCCGTTTTCGCGAGCAATTAGTCTGATAAATCAGTACAGTACGTACACGTTCCAGCGACAAAACCGTGTTGAATCCACTTGGGAACGAATTACACGGGGCTGTGAGTTACAGGTACGTCCAGAGAGCTCTGTTTCTTGTATATTCGAGGAGACCGCGGATACAAGTCCAGGAAATTAATTCGGGTAACGAAGGGAGGAGATCGCGTCGAGTCGCCGTTCAAGAATCAAATAACGTATGGTTATAACGTTCAAAATCTTCTCGATTCACTGACTCGATGAAATCAATACGAATCGGTAGCAGCGTGTGTCGCGAGCAGGCTCTACTTTCGTGTATATACTTGACAGGAACCGGTAGATTAACGCAAACAAACGACGGTTTACACGCGAATTCCCCAATTGGTGTAATAATTGTTTCAAAGAAGAGACGCGAAACGCTGGGAAAAAACTATTTGTCCAACCGTAGCTCGCGTAACTCTGCTTTTGTGTCGCTTTCGTTATACCTCTCTCACTCTCTCTCTTTGTCTGTTTTTTTTTTTAATTCTGAGATACGCGAGTCGAACAATCGCTACCGGGCCGTCGGCTCGTTATTCATCGCTCGTTTTGCCGAGGGGGGACGAGCTTTCCCCGTAGGTATATCGCCACTTCGATTACCAGGAACAATTGTTTATTGTGCGCTCGGAATAATTGTTTTGAGCGGCTGTATCGCGCCCGTTGCAGACGATCCTTTTTCCGTCGACGCGACGCGGTGTGCCGGAACGCGCGTGACTTCCACCGACCCGCTTTGAATCATAGAGAACGTATGACAAGAGTATCGAAGCGATACCGCCGTGCATTGTTTTTCGAACCCAAGGGTTTGTAATTGTAACCGAAAAGCGTTGGATGTTGTTGCTGCATTGGCCCTCAAAGAAGGGAGAACTGAACCGTCTTGAGACTTCTGAGAGTCAGGAGATGACGGATAGAATATCTTATTTTCGACTTGTTGAGATCGATCAAATTCCACGAACGAGTACGAACAGGGGTCTGGAACGTTTTATTAACCCTTTAACATTCAGTGTTGCAATCGGTGCAAGATACATTTTAAATGTACGTTAAATTCTGTAGCCGATTAATATCGAACTTTTCTCAGCAAGGATTCATACATTCACTGATGTGAACTGGATCTCCACGTTTTCAGTTGAGAAACTTGAAGTATGTCCTCCAAAAATACATAATGGAAAAACATAAGTCTGTTTAATACGATATTTTTGACTCCTGAATTACGATTTAAGAGTCGGAGCGTTAAAGTTTTTAACGATCACTATAGAAACAAGGTAGCTATCGTGACTTCTAAAACTATAAAAGTATGATCGCGTGTTTTACACATGGAACCTCTGATACGGTACGTACTCCTTCATTAGAATAGCGGTGTAATTAAGAACTGGAGCACCGAATTTACTCGAGTGTTCGAGTGCTCGAGTATCCGGGCATTCTTTTGTCCAAGGAGCCGCAAGCTTTTCACCGAAGACAATGATGAAGCTTGGTGTACTGGGAGGTGGGCAAAGCTCGCGCGCTCTCCTTTCGTAGCGGGGCTGCAACCGAATTGCAATCAATTACAGGGTCCGCTTACGAGCACACCGTATCATCCCGCCGATTAACCCATTTCCATTGAGAATCAACGCAACGTCCGCGGGCGGCGCTCTTTCATTTAACGGGCCCAGCGCTGGTGGAAGAAACGCCGAGTCATCGTTAATTAACATTTTCTCGACGGGTATCCGAATGTTTCCGTGTTACATTCGTTGGGCAGCCGTAAATCCAAGAGTTTCACGCTGACCTGATTCTATTATATGAAATCCCCGCGCGTTTCACTTGCATATTTTACAAGGATGACACACGGGACGCCCGGCGGTAAGTTATGGAATTATCGAACGTGCAACGCTTCGCGCTAAGTGTCCGGCAAGTGTTCGAAGGGGGAGGTAGGAGGGGGGGGGGGGGGGGGGGGGGGGGAGTCGTCCATTCGGTAATGGATATTAAGTAGCCGTTTGGTATTGTTCCAAACACACCCGACGACACTTTTCCCGCCCCCCTTCTCCCGGTTCTAATAACGATCAGCCACCCTTTATCTGCATTGCGACAGCGTGCACGGACTCTTTCATTTTTCGTTTGGGATTTCGAATATTTATGCGTGTCTCATATTCAGATTTCGTTGGAACAACAATTAAATCGAATTTTCAAAAGTTACGGCCAATTATCATTCGGACGGGAGGCTCATTGTCGAAAATAATTAGCCGCTTGTAACTGCGGAAAGTTCGCGAGAATCCGAATGCTCATGTTAATTACAGAGGCCACGCCAGCGAATACACACTTGTTTGCTTCGACGAAATGTATACCAGATTTTCTACATCACGGGCTCTACATTATCCATTTTAAAAATCCCAACTTTTCGTTGCATGCGTTAAAGAGTTGTTATTCTTTTTTTTTTTGGAGAATTTCATTTCGTTTTATACAAAAAGACGACCCGAAGAAAATCTAACGACTGTAATGGATCGTTCTTCGATTGATCCTGAAGGAAGATTCGGCAGAACCACGGCTCGTTCGGGGACAGAACATCATCGATAATTACCATAATTACCCTGCAATTAGGATTCAGTCATAGCGGAAGATGACAATGCCCGGAAGATTATGGAAACGATTAGTATCCCGTTCTCCAATAACGTCATCCATCAAGGATTACAATAGACGTTGGGCGTCAGGTGTCGATGCAAGCCTATAAATCTATAGAAAGCGCACCATATCCAACGAGAATTTGCATTATTTTGTTAACTGTAGACAAGTTTCGCGAAAACTAAACCGATCTCCTCGTGAAAATTAACATTCCATTGAAACACTCGTTCTTCGTCGAGCTTCGTGTTTCATTGACATTCGTTTTCACGCACAAGATAAGCGAATCCCTCTGGCCTCGATCGCTTAATTAATCCCCACGAAGAGAAAAGCAACAGAGATCGCAATAAGGAAAAAGCACGCGTAAGAAAGCTCTTCAGAATGGTCGGTTCGTGTTGCGAGCGTTGTTTTAAGGACCGGTTGTTCTTTGCTCTGTAATTTACAAATTCCAATTAACAGCCAGCCAGAGGCAGGTGAACGCCAAAGGGGGTCGGCCGCGTGTATTAACCTGGAAGTACGCGTCCGCCTGATAGTCGTTGGCCCCCAGCTCTTCCCTCCGCGGGCTCGTTTCCTTGGATTACCGCGGCGGAAGGAAGTTTCGAACTTCCGACGCGGAAATGCCACGGTCAGAATGGCCTTTTACCGGCTGCTCGTCTTCCCCGGGGTTTATCGATGTTCTAAAAGAAACGCGCTGTCAGGATTTAGAGCATCGTTGCAACAGGTTCCGGCCAATTCGACCGTCTTGCAGGAAAACGTCATGAGATTCGTACCTCTTCTATTTGACCAGGACACGAAGTTATTTCGAAACACGTGAGATTCTTCTGGATTCTTTGATTCGTGAATGATGATACAGATCGAAGTCTTTGCATTAACTTTATGGATTGTTACGAACCTGTTACACTTGACGAATTGATTGGAAAGTTTCATGGTCTGACCACATATAGCCTTATCTACTTGAACTGATACTCTTCCATGAATTCTCGTTACAGAATTATACTGGTCTCGAGTAAGTAATAATACAGTTAACATTCACATGTACAACGGCCACTTTTGACAGAAAAAAAGGTTAACAAACCGTTTTAATAAACATAGCAGGTGCCTCGGTTCCAATTCGTCGCGCGCGAAATAACATTTTTCCGCTGTGTGGATCGATTCAATAAATTCGTTGAAATAATAATTCCGTCGGTTGGTTCATGGAGAAAAAGGGGAATTTCAGTCAATTTTCGTAAAATATTCGGTTTCCGTTGCTTTGTGCTGTGTTCATTACTCAACTGTGGCACGCTGCATTAATTAAAGAACAGACGTAATAGAGCGCAAGCCACGAAGAAACTTTTTCCTAAAAGAAAATATTATGTTCCTCTGGAATTGAATCGTAGCGACGAATCCTCGGGCTGGGGCACAGAAAAAAAAAATAACAGATATTTCGATGGAAGTAAGAGACAGATTTTTATCGGCGAGTGTTTCAAGTAGACGTTCGGTACGTGTTCGTTTCATATCCGGGTATTATTTGAGGGAAACCCGTGGAAAGAGAACGAACAGACGAGCCGGGCGCTGGCAAGAAGGATCTCATTAACCTGATCGGGAACCAAGAGAAAGAACCCTTTGATTTCTCTGTTTCCGTTTTTCCTTTGTGCCGAAGGGGTTCGATACGAAAGGTGCGCGCTCGAAAATATCTCTCGTCTCCCCCATTTATCACGTTTCTTTATCTGTTTCGCTCTTCCCCGACGAGTTTCTGCTTCCGCCTGCCCGTCCCTCCATCGCAGTGGATTCGCTTGACTTGTAATCGTAAATTTGTTCGACTGAAACACGAGGATGCACATGATCGCCGAACGAATCGATACTTCTCTATTACCGCAGTCTAGTACAGGTATATTCCGTCAATATCGGGAGTAAGGTTCAACTCTCGCTTTGACAATCCTCGCTGCACGGTAACTGCATTCCGAATAATTTGCATGGGGTCAGATTAAGACGAGCATCCCTGGGAGTCTGCGGTGTCGTAGATGGAATTCCGCGACGAGATTCGATTTCCTCGTTTAACGTTCGTGATTTCTTCCTTTGACCGAGTTAACGGCCCGTTTTCTCATTCTCTCTGGGGTAGTCCAAAGACACCGAGTGATGACAGACGTAAATATGTTTTAACCAGTCTCGGAGTCAGTTTTATGTTACGGAAGAGGTTCCTTTCAACAAGTGTTCTTCAAGCAGCTATGTGGTCTGACCAAATATAGGCTTAACTACTGACGCTTGCTTTGTGCGCTGTACTTTTGTTGTTCCGAAAAACTTCGACGGTTTTATGTTTTTTTAACAAACAAATCTCTATTACTGGATGGATAACATAGTCTGTGTATTGTCGAATTTACACCATCCTTTCAATTCATCAACACTCCATCGTTATTCCTCGACTTAAAAGCATCTAATGTGTCCCTGTTGTGTAATATATAGATACAAAATAATAAAACGTAATCACATTTGTCGACGCCAACACTAGCTGAACGAGAAAGCTCTGTATAAATACTTTTTCAGTTAACAATGTCCGCTATACGTCACTGGAACACGTTACGCGTCACGGTAGACGCAGCTCTCGTGACGTGAACGAAGATTAAGTGGTACGTATAGAACGAGAATCTTTTTATTCGGACGTGGGATCCTCGTCACAATGGACCGCGGGGGTGCTTACATCGATCTGCTTCTTGTCGTGTGACCGTCGTCGAAAAGAAGGACTCGGCCCGAAAGTTCGTCGCCAGGAAACAGGTTCCTCGTCGTGCTTCGATCGAAATTCGTGGAGCGTTCAGTCGCGAAATGAATTACAGCGAGAAATAAGAACTGTAAAAGGATTAACTTGAACGGATCTTCGTGTTCTTTAGACGACGCATCGACGTATCCAAAGATCAAAGGTCTTTAAACGCCTGTGGACAAATCGGCGACGAGGACAAATCTTCAAAGACGGGGGTGCATCTCAGGATTATTCTACGTTTCATAAATTATTCGGGAGCACGCGGTCCCGTTTCGACGTATCGTTAATTAAACCGGTGGAAACACCGAGAACTTCTCGGTAAATACGAATCCTTGGCCGGTGGTACAGTCTGCTTTGCCCATTCCCCAGCTGAACTCTCGGCATATTCGTAATGGCTGAGGATCCTCGGCTACGAGAATGAGGTTAGCGCGGCAAGGAGTTTCCTGCCGGTGATGAGGGGAACTGCAAAACGCACAGCTCAGCCCAGCGTCGTCTCCGCTTCCGCCGGAATGTGTCTTATAATTAAGTATTAATTAAACGGTTAATCCAACCCTCTTGGTGTTTCGTTTACGCGGCGCTTTATGAGTGGGACCGTGTAAGAGGCTGCGATTTCTGTTACACGTTCAGCATTCGACAAGGTAGACGAAGAAACCTTGGTATCATTTCGCGAAGCTTTTGGACAATCATTGAAATTGCTTGAATGGTTTGTATTTCACACGGACAACCTTGTATTAATGAAGATTTCCGTGTCTGATCATAAACTGTTTGAATCTACTTGCGCGTGTTAGGAAAATCAGTATTCTTTTAGTTTAATCAAACCGATGGCTCGAACCAGTGACAAAGGAAATCTATTTATTTCTAGAATAGCAAGGGACGTTAATCTTGACTAATGATCGTACTAAATATTCTTTGCGCCTTCGTTGCCCGTTTTAACCGTGTGGAAATATAACCATTGTATTTGCGTGGTCGAATGTGCGTTGCACGTTTTGGATATAGTGAAGTTGGGACCGCGTTGTGAAAAATGAAACTTGCGTTATTTGTAGTGGTATTTCGTACTCACGTTTAATCCACGGTTTTGCTGCTTTGATTTGCTTCCGAATACATCCTTCAATTACCATCTGTTGATTTATACGAGTATTTCTCGCGTTTGCTTATGTTATTACAAAAATAAATGAGTTGCAGTGGACGCGCTATCAACGAACGCGAAAATATGTACCGTTACTCATTCTCCGTGGAACTATGGAATGTACAAATATATGTTTCAGTTATTCATGACTGGATATTACATAATTGTTTTGTTTCGGCGAATGTATTGTTGCAAAACATCAAGCATTCACTGCGACGCGTATTCGGAATTTAAGCTAAAGTCAATTCGACAGATCGCCACGTACGTGCAAATATTTTTCAAGTATTGGGTAATATTTCGTAATTTTGCTCCATCGAAATTCCATTTAAATCGCGTGGCCACAGTGTTGCGGAAAAACAGAATATGCGAAACGTTGGTTGATTTTCGTTTACTTTTCCACAGTAAACATGTTCATCTTCCCTAAATAATAATTCGTTCATCGTATCGTGAAGCAGCACAAATTAATGTAATTACAGACATCAATGTTTCTATCTAATTCGCTATTCAAACTTCCTATTCTCATATTTTATTTCGTCGCCCTGTTCGTTCTCAGGAACATGTCAACGGCGGCGTCTTATTAACGAAAGCATTCGGGTAATTCGGTACGAACTGCGTCGTAAAACTGCGACACGCTGCAAAGATTTAAAAATTTTTAGTACATAACCCGGTTACTTTTCCGGAAAAAATTTCGCTCGGTGGAGTTTCCTTCCGCGCCAGGGATATATTTTTCCCCGTGAAATGCAAATCCTACTATTTCGGGGAGGATTGAACTAGAAATGCGTTGCGCGATAGAAGATTCCGACTTAAATAGAAATTTCGCGACCGTTAACACAACACAAATGACTTTCCGCTATAATGGAATTTAATTAAAAAAAAAAAACCAACCGGTTCAGACAGTTCTCCAACAGTTGCATTCGAACGACGAAACAATCCTTTCATTTAAGATTTAAAATGCGTACGGTTCTCGAAAGTTCATGTTACCCTTTCTGAGTGAATTGTTTTTCAGCTCGTTATGCTGAGATTTTTTTCAGTTCCCTTGGTTAAGCTTCAGATGTTTTACCCCCTGACGGTGCTCCAAGTTTACTCTTTTTTAACCCATTAGCCAGTAAGGCTGAGTAAAAATGAAAAACGAAATTCTAAGTCTTGCTTTCTGAGCCGAAGTGTTTTCTCTAAAGACTCAATTTTAATCGTTTCTTCGAGGAAATTTGTCACAACCTGTCCGAAGAAAAGTCCAATTCGATATTTCCGAGAGACCCGGTACAAAACGATTCGCAATAATTGGAATTTCCGGGGAAACTTTCCTTTTTTTTTTTTCGGATGCAGTTCAATATTGCGGTGACCCATTTTTGTTCCTTTTAGCTGTATATTTTCTCTTTGGTTCGGCGGACAATATACCAGCACGAAACGAAGCAGGACGTCGATGCGACGCGTTCCTGGCCGCACGCGCGTCCTCGCTAATGAAACTGGGGCGAAAACACAGAGGGAGAAAAAAATGTTCCGCGGCGGTTCTCCCCACACCTGCCCCCTCAACGTTCAGTTCGAACGTCTGCGACGTTTGAACGACGAGTCGACGTGGCGTTTAATAAAAGTGACATCGCGGGGTTGGGAATTGAACTGAACGAAACGCGATCGTTGGTTTTTATGGTAGGGTTGAAACTCCTGCCAGGTCTACCAGTTCGAAAGCTCTGTCATAGGCTGTTTTTAATTTCCCTTAGCCGTCTGAAATCTCCAACACGATAACCCAACAAAAAATCTCTATTATATTCTTGCATCATTTGATCTCGATAGGCATTGTTTCGCGAATTACACGAAGAACCAAGTTCCGATTAAGTAAGCTGAAGTCTCAGGGAGCAGCAAAAAAGCCTGCCCATACCTTCGGACTTCTCTTCTGGGGGTAACAAACAAGTGAACCGAATATAAGGTAATTTCCAAAGCCACGCCCATCGGAACGATTAATGATTTCGGATGCTGATATTGATGAGCCGGTCGGGTGGGGGGTTCGTGCTTTTGCGCAAGGAAGGTAGCAATCGCGAAGGCGATCGGCAGCTGCTTTCACGAGGCTCGCGATGATTAATATCGGTTGATCGACACACCGCTCCAGTCCCTTTCGCGTCGATCCTTCGGACCACTCTGTAAGTCGCGGCGAGAACCGTCGAATAATATTTCTAATATAAAACGAGAGGAGAGTGAAAAAGAGAGAGAAATGGGGAAAGAGCAAGAGGGAGATAAAATCGGACGGTCGATTTGCTCGAGGATTATCCAACGGTTTACTCCTACGCTCGCGGGAAATCCCCGGGAAAGCGGATTTTCCGACACGCTAATGGCCGCGCCCCTGTGTGTTATTACACGTCTAATGGAATATCAGGAGGCGGGAGCGGTTTCGAGTTCCTTCCGCGACGTTGGAGAGGAAGTATGGATTAACGTAACAAGGAATCGGCTCGGATAAGCACACTGATCAGTTTTAATCGTTGTTGTTTTTGGATCGGAACTCAACGAAAGAGACTTGACCAAGGTCTCTCCCGTTGTTCGTTGTTCCTTCAATTTACTCTGTCGGATTGGAAACTACTTTAATCCCGTGGAGCATATTTCACGCTCAGGGAACAACAATGGAAGAAAGGCAAAGAGAAGTTTCAAACCAGTATTGTAAATCCTGAGTGTTCGAAGTCTCCTCGGCATTGACAATGAGAAGTCCCCAGGTGTAAGGCTGACATTTTAACGAGGTTTATCACAGTGACAGAGCCTCGAATTCTGAAGCCAATGGTATTTATTTTAGTCTCATACGACCATTAATTTATGAAATATTTTATGTCCACCGCCGAGGAGCCTTCATCGAGAATTCACTGTACTCTGTATCACGCAGCGAAAAGTTTCATCGAAATCGACGTCGCTCGAGCAACTCGTCCCAACGTTTGTTAACCTTCTTCGCAAACATTTGCAAATTATTTCGGCCGAGGTGAAAGAGGAACGGTAGCTTCTCTCCGTGTTCGAAACGCATCAAGGCAGCCGCGGTGGGCGATGCAGAGAGCGGCCGCAGTTTTTCCCGCTCGTTCGCGGCGAGAGTTACTCCGCGCGGGCGTTATCGATTTTCTGACGGACGAACGCGAAAGCCACCCTTCACCCCCGCTGGGAAAGCGAGAGAAAAAAACGCGTACGCGCATATTCATGCACACGCACCAGTGGATAGAGAGAGAATAGTCGGCGTTGGCGCGTCGGGGCGGAGAACATAGAAGGGGGTGGAATATCGAAGGTTGAAAACAGTCGATAATTAATCGGCGGCCACTCGGTCCTTCACGGTGGGGGTTCCAGTTTCGCGATTTACGAGGACCCGCGCGCGTTGTCTATGAATCCTCGAAACCCACGCTCGCGAGCCGTTTTGATTCGCTCGCTTAACGACGGAAGGAGCCCCCTCCGAAGCCGGGATCCGTATTGATCGCGGGGAACGGTCGTGTGCAACGTTCGCCGGGGATTACGCGCGATTACCATACGAATTTACTTCCGCCGGCTCGAGGATTTTTCTCTTTCGGTCCGCGAGAACCTGAGCGTGTACCCTTAATCGCGGCCGATTAATTTTTGTACCCCTGTCGGCCGAGACAATTCGATGGCCGTGAAGATGATCGGTTTCTGGAATTACACGATTTGGTTCAGGTTCGTCTAAGACCGAGTACGCGAAGTTTATTGTTTTTGGGTTCTTATATTTACTTATTTAACGGGCAATAAGCCCTTTGGTATACAGGACGGGAGATAAAATTATAAAATGAAGAAAAAATAAAAAGAGAGTAGTTATCTACAGAGTACTGAGATTACATTTATGCACTATTTCTGATATGAATATATCTGAAAATTAAAACTCGACAGAATTTTGAATTCTGTAGTGGAGGCTTTATTACCTTAAGAATGGCACATAAATAATATTATACTTTATTAAAATCTTTAGTTTAGTGCTCGTCCAAAGTCAAGGGATGCTATGTGTGTATAGACATCCGCAGTCTATTAATAAGTAATCGTCTAATCGAGAGTACCGTTGCCCATAATTCGAAGTAAGCCAAGATTTCGTGGCTATTGTAGCATTTGTAACTTATTAACCCTTGTGTAGGCAATCGGGTGCCCGGGTACCCAGGAAACCATTTCTAAATTTCCTTTCAAACTTTGTTACGTTCTTGTCTGAAACTGCACTTGGTATATTATAGGAAGGGAAGACCAAAAGTTTCGGAAAAGTATGAAAGTAAATTGAATATTAACGTCTTAAAGACTCCTCGACATAGTCCCGTCCAATAAAAAGTATCAGTACCAAGGAAACGTTTATGGAAATTCTTTCCGTGATATCGGAAACGAATACATTTCAAGCGTCATTGCGTCATGCTCGAGTAACAAGGGGTGAGGGTGGAGAAGTCCACAAAGGGTGTCGAGGATGCATCAACGTTTCATCTGCTGTTTGAGTTGCACTCAGCGAGTTCCAATTGTACTTCATACGCGAGGCCAAAGTTATTATTTGCAGTCTGGAGTTTGCGTTTGACCGCGCGCGGCCTTGCGCTTGCACACGTTAGGACTTGGCGTCGGCTCACGGAATATTATTGTTAAGTTTCGTACACCGGATGATCTCGCGAGCAGTTTCCCCGCCGAGAAAAGAAGCCTCGGCGTGAGATCGAAACTCCACGGGAAATGGACGAAGATATCATTCTTGCTATTGTAATTCGCCCCTCCCGAAAAGGGCCCCTCTTAATGCTTGCACGGTTGTCTCGGCGCATCAGCATAACAATTACAACAAAGAACGTGGCTCTCGATGGTCGCTTTGTTACAGCGGCGTGGGGGCCGTCGCGACGCTCTAACTCTTTTCAGATTTATTCCACCGATATATTCCGACTTCGAAGAACGGGCACGGACTTATACTCCGTCGCCTGGCCCTTTCCCCGTTCGCATTAACGTTTCACGGGGACGTTTTCTATGCATGGCTGGAGGATAAACTCCAGGCAGAAGAGAGGATGGAGGAGCATCCGCGACGAAGACGAAGAGAACGTACCCGGGAGGTTGGAAGGGGAACGGAATCGCGTTACTTTCCGCGGAAAAACGCGCCGCGACGACAGTGTCACCGAGGCTGTAAATTCCTCATCCTTTGGCGAGGCAACTACCTGCGCGCGAAGCGAGACGGTGCCAGGAAAGACAGGAAAAAAAATCATAAATCGGACGCGCCACGCGGACCCCCTTTTCACATGTAAATTCCACCCGGAACAAAAGTGCGGCTGAATGATATAGTGACGCCGCGCCGCGTCGGGGCGACTGGATATTTTATTTTTACTGTTCAACGCTCGTCTTCCCTTGAACACGCCACGGTTCTTCTATCCCGTCGACGGTTTTCCCGTCATCCCTGCAACGCCACTTTTTATTTCCACTTAAGTACCATTCGTATTTAAAACGTTGGAAGCAGCGGTGTCCGAGGATAACCACTTGATCGTTCACTGGATTTTTAGTACAGTCCGACCTGCGTTATGAAAAGTAGCACGTTCCATGTGTTCTACGAAGGCTAGCATAGTTCAGTTTACAAACAGTTGAAATAGATGCTAGGCAACCTATTTAATGTGATGTTTTGTGTAGCTGAAAGTGAAACGTGCTATTTTTCGCGATGGATTACAATATGCTATTTTTCGTCGTTATGAGTGATAAACATGCTACTTTTCTAGATCAAAATCAAAATGTGCTGCTTTTCGTGGTCACAAAGTCCAAAGAGCTAGTGTTCGTATGACAAATAAAACGATGGTGTCCTTAGAAAATAAAACAAAACAGGAATACACAAGATAAATTCTATCGTAGATTTCCTTTTTGTGTCGTCACTCGTTGAATGCTTCATTCGAAGTTGACGTGGGGTGCAGGAACAGCCTCTTTTACCGTTTAACGAGCGTTAACATTAAAATATCAATTCGTTTCACGCGCGACTCATTAACTCGCCCGAACGTGTGCCAGCGTGACGTGCAATTATACGAGCGGCGCAGCAACGGCCGGCGAAACAGAAGAGCGAAACAACCGCGCAAAATAATCATTCGCGCGTTCATTTTCCCGGACAATGGTGAGGCGATTCGTGTGCTCGCCCGCAGCTTTCCTTCCTCCAATTTTCACTGAAAGCCCCTCATCCCCCACCCACACACGTACGCACAGATGCATACACCGCCTCCTCCCAGTATGTTAAATTTCGCTTCGACCGACCTCGTACGCGTGTGCCAAATAATGATTTCTCGCGGTTCCGCGCAAGAACAATCGCGGATTTCATGGGCGATTCGTTGACGCTCGGACAGCTTCAATTCCCTGATCGAATCCCGAACTAATTACGGAAGTTGCCAGCGCGAACGGATATACGCCAGTGTCTCGTCGTTTTCCGAGCAACTTTTCGATTCCGTCTGTTCGGATGGCGCAGCCGACGCTGGGAAAGGTTGAGTAAAAACCGATTATTCGATCGATTCTGTGAACGGCGATGAATTATCGAAGGATCGGGGAATGGGAGGGAGGGTTTGGGATTCCGGGCATCGTTCCTCGCATACTTTTGGCTATCGCGCGCTGGAAAGCCTTCTTCCGTTGCCCCGGCTCCTGGCCCACGCGTAACGGAGTTTAATTAGCAAAAACGAACGACTGGAGAAATTTCAACCAGTCGATCCACGGTGTTTTGCGGTCCTGCTTCGAAGGAAATGATGAATCTTCCGGGGATGAAAAATTGCTGACGGTTCTGGCGAGCGATCCGAGAACTGGTTTGATTGTTTTCGATGAATGATTTATAAGTCTTGAAGTCTTGAAGGAAACGGAGATGCAGCGCACTCGCGATAAGCTCGAGAGTTTTGACACTGTTCGTTGATTAAATTAACATCGTAGATCTTGTTGGAATGTGATAATTAGAACGTTAGAAAATGATCGATAATTTTGAATAAATACTGTTCAGAGAACAAAGGTAACGACGTAAGATAATCCGAAGTAAAACGTTATACATCCAATTCGTGTAAAAACAGGATGAAAAATCTTTTCCCTCACACCTTCGTCAATTTCGATGCCCACCAACGCCGTTGAGAAATCGCAGTTCCGTCGCGAATCATCGACCGATCCAGTTTTTTGCCCACCGCGGAAATTCTCCGGGAGGTCCGACGATCAACTAAATCGGGGGGCGATCGTGAACGAGAATATCAAGGGAACGCGGCCAAACCGTCCGGGGACGTGTCCGAAAGAAGGAGAGGAATCGTTGGAACGAAATGAAACAATAACTTTTTTTTTCTGCGGGTCAAATAAACGCTGCGCAACAGCGCCTTGGGGACACATTCGTTTCGACCCCTTCGGAAATTTATCCCTTTCCGGACACCGTTTCCTGAAATGTCCTTCCCTTTCATTGTCTTTTACACTGTTCCCGTGTTTCGTACTTGTTACGCTCGCTTTGTTCTGACTGGTTGCTCTCACCTATGTACAGTACATTCGGAGTAACATAAAAGAATGACGGAAGTGTAAGTATAACTGCTTTTGAATTGCGGCGCACCAGTTAAAACGACGAGTAGAATAGGTCGTTATTGGTCAGACTCGCATTAGAAGCCACTATAAAAGCAACCGAAAGTATTTTTAAGTACCAGTGAATGCTAAAGACAGAACAGGTCGTCATTGAAGAATGTTAAGAAACGTTAAGGTGCGTATCTACTTGTTGCGCATGTTCGTATCTTATCAACGTTCTGTATCAATGTGAACGGGGAAGCGGTGCATCGTTACATATGAAAATGTATCGTATGGTGATACGATACGATGATACGCAACGGTACTACGATACGAGAATACGCAACAAATGGATACGTTCCTTTAGAGGCGTTTCATCTCGCTCGAGCGGCGTTCCATTCGCGACGATCTTTTATCTTGGTTACGCGACGGCGCCGCGAGGCTCGGATGCCGCCTAATACGATTTTAAAAAGCCGATAAAAGCTTTCCGCGCAAAATTTTTCAATCTGTATGACAATGGGCTCCCCACGCGCCTATATATCCGCCCACGCTCCAGGAACGGATACATTTGTCCGAGTGGCTGTCACGACGAGCAGGAAATGAAACGACGAGCGACAAGGCCAGAATATTATCGCGTAATTAACGAGCTAGGGCGATCGCTTTGTCTCGTTTAATCCTTCGGTATGTATGCGAGTTCCAGAGGGAGGGGCCGGCGATCGTGTCGCTACGCGTGATTTTCAACAAAAGAACACTTGAAGGGATCGCGTTCACAAAGCGAATCCGCCTCTCCGTTAAATTGGATTCATCGGGAATGCCATTTCGGGACGAAAAAATAATTGTAATCGATGTGCCGAGTATCCGACGAGTGCGCTCAAACCTCTCGTGGCGCCTCTTTGCAGGCGCGATCACGCGTGTAACGATCTCGACCCCCCTCGAGTGCCGTATCCCGATATCCAGGTAATTAAATCGAATGTTTAATGTACAAAAATAAAAATGAAAAAACGGTCCGCTTATATGGAAAGAATGAAACACAGTTATTGATTCTCGATATTGGTGTTTCCTTTCATGTCTGACCACGCACCGGCTAATTTTACTTTCATTTCTCCTCTAAGTAGACTCGTTACGTCACGAGGGGCGAAAGACTGCTTTCGCAATTGAACTCCGTTGTCGGGGAGGTATCGAAAGCAGTGACCTATCGATTCGCAGCGTGGTAAGGTCAGGTATCTTGTTACGTCTGATCATAGACAGATCGCTTCCACTTGCGCCTTCGGTGTCTCCGGAAATACCGTTCGTGCGTTCGATATGTATATAAAACGGCCACTGGAGAGATATTCTATAGGCGATCGACGAGCGTTCGAGGTCGTTCCGCCAACCATTACGAGTGATTGGCAGAGACCGATGGCGGTGTCCAATCACCAACAGAATACAAATGGATGCTCATCAACGGCTCATCGAGTACTTAATCTCGTGAGCGCGCCCTGTCGTTCCCGGGCGGCCATGAAAGTCCAGTCGGAGTTGTCGCATGTGTCAAGCCCGTTTAAATCTGAAAACCGGCTCCGCCTGGTACTGATGGTTGCTTCCGTGCGTCGTTTATCGTTTCACTACCGGCTCGACTGTCGTCCACAACGCCCGTGACAAATTCCACCACCGTCTGTTTTATTTCTATCGATGTTGAAAACGAGACGGTTGCTGCTGCTCGACAGAAAAATATAAAAATTTCATTGCCGTTGGAATCTCATTCCTTAATAATCGTCGTGGATTTCTTCCTACAAGAGACTTGTCACATTCGAAACTAAACATATACATATAAATGGGGAAATTTTGATAATACCTTTAATACGAACAACTTCTCCTTGGAGAATTACAATGAGTTGCATAATGCATATACGGAGTAATAGCGTTACCAAATTTCCATATTTTCTCGGACGTTCCTTGACCCGAGATATTCGGCGAAACACCTACAGCGAAATTCAATTATTTTAATTGGCTGTTAAACTTTCGATAAATTACTTTGCAGCTTCCGTTCTGTTTTGTTCTGTGTCCTCTGGGGCATTATCATTCTTAAGCGATTAATTACGACTTTAACGGGGGGACGCAATATCACGAGTGACGTGGGTTCCAATCGAAAGTTCCCGATAAATTCAAATTCACCCCGAAAATTGAGTTGAACACTCCGTGAGTTCGTTACGCGAGTAGGTTAAACAGCGTGGCGATTGATGAGTGTCACGAACTTCCTTAATGAGCAACTTGTTGATCGTACGTATATACTCATTTGTCTCGAACGTAACACGACGTGTTATGAGGCTGCCTTTAAATAAATCTGGCCCGTAATCATAAACGCGAATATCCGTGATAATTAATAACTCTAAAAAACACCAATGATTATTCTGGTGCAGGCGTGGCTCGGTAATTAACCGGTACCAAACTTAAAAGTGTTCGAAACGAAAGATACGGAATAAATGAAAAGGAAATGTACGAACATTTTTCGATTTCAAGTAAAGTAAGATCTTCATGTACGTAAAAGCAACCCAAGCTGGCGATATTCTACCGAGATTCGCGGTAGCATCTTGACGCAAACGACCAAAAGACTCGCTCCCTCCGCGGTCCGATCGTTATGCAAAACGATCGATCGTAATTCCGTGAAGCTTATCCGGTGGTACCGTCGCGTAATCGGCTACCGATAAGTTGCGAAAATGGCGTGTTCCTCCTCCCGGATAACCGAGCAACGGCGGAGACTTTCGAGCGGCTGCCGATCGCAAGTAGTTCGCTCGAAACTCGACAACCGTTCGGAGAAGTTCCTGAAAGACATTCACCGGAACAGCGGAAACTGATTCTCGACCGGCGAAAACTTGTTTAAAGCTCACGATGATTTTCGATTCTCTACCCTCCGCCCCCGGGGGCGGTATAACACACAGTTTCTGAAACTTCCCCCTCGAAACAGGAACGAAACGGCCCCTCTTCATGGACCATCCCAGCCCTTTGGCCACTATGATTTACACGCGGAACTTCTATTCAAGGATAGGGGAGAGGCGAAGACGAAGCGGAAAGCGCCGACAGCGTCGCAGACGCCTAATTGATGGACCTGTCGCGACTTTGGGTAGGATTCCTGAAGCTTTTCAGGTCTCAATTAACATCTCCGGTATCGCTCGAGTTGCTAACCCGCTACTTCTTCGACGAATTAGAACGACAAGGCTGCTTAGGAAACTCTTGAATTTCAGTACTAGAATGAGCCAAGACTAAGGGAATTTTGAAATTATCTCCGTGCACAGAATATTCTCGACTGGAGTATTCGGAAGTCTGATTCCTGTCAAAATGCAAGATAGGGCCCTCCATAATTCATGCCTGAAACCAGACGATCTGCGTACAATCGCTAAAAGTAGGGCATACTACTACAGCAGACACTTATACTGACGTCGCGTAGAAAATATACACCTCTACCTCGTGGCCAAAAAAGTAATGTAGAACACCTACATTCGAGCCTGGTTCGTTTGACATGATTTTACCAAGAAATAAGGGCGTATTTTTTGTCCAAGGGACCCCAAAGTACGCGCTGTGACTGCTGTGCCCTATAGCATCACGCGAGTACGCAGGTTGCCTAGTTCCAGACGATTCTGACCCAAATTTTTTATCATTCATAATTTGTAATCGAAGCCTCGAATAGAATCTTGTCATTTTTGGCTCTCGTTTTATTTTTACACGTAGAATTGCCCTGTATTGCGTCTGACATCAATAACTGATTACCCTGTATATTTTTAACCTCCATCCGTCCTACGAATTTCGTCCATGTCAAGTCGAATAATTAGTTACGTCGACGATCAATTAATTATTAATCACGAATCCCGATGGCCAGTCGAAAGCGTACAGAGCAGCTACAGTTTCGAACGGGGGTCAAACAGGTGCCTGGCGAACAAAAAAATCATATTAATTGCGGCCAATGTACGGCCGTGAATAAGTTACGTTCATGAATAATTCTGTCGTGATTTCGCCTAGTTGACAACGCGGTACACCTAGCTATTCCGAACGGCAACGAGTCATAACAGGCGAACCATCAACCGACAAATTGTTTCGGTGCTAGATGTTCGTTATGGTAGTTAACGTCACGGAAATATCCACGGTTGTTGTATCGATATTCCGTGGGGGCGTTACGACCAAAAGGGAACACCCTGTTTTTTTTTTTCTTTCCACGACGTCACGACGCAACGATGTACACATGTATATCGGTGACAGATTGGAAATTTGAAATTATGATTTTCCGATTATGCCGGCGATTTCACTTAAACCGCAGAGCGGGACGAGTTATTTATTTTTCGAAGGAATATTTCTTTACGGGATTTACATGTTATTCGGCACGACAGAGGCCCGTGAATATCGGGGGAGCAGCGGCATCGATCGTGGATTTTATGAAAGAAAAAACTGCGTCGGTGAACCGAAAGGGGGATCGAAGTATAATGAATTTCTTAATAAATCCTGCTGGACGTTAAAGGCTTTAACGACACGAACACAAAAGTCTCGATTTACAGGGAAGTTTCTATTACGAAATCGATACCGCTTCTTCTCCGGCGAGATACCGTTGAACAATCTTCACTGAAGTAATTTAACTGGGTCGGGTAGTTCGAGTGGTTCCTACTGAAATATTTTTCGAGCAGAAACGAACTTCCTATAGTTTGTGCAATTCTGTACATCCCCTTTACAATATTATGTACGTATGCAGTATATCGGTGATGGGCAACCGAGTTCGGTCGGGCAAGTGGCGGGCTCCTGTCAAGGCGACGCGAGGCAGGAAACGTAACGACATATTTGCGTATTGGGATTCCTTGACCCTTCTCGCACATTTTAATCTAAATTAGCGTATCACTCGTATAGATTAATAATCATTTATGTTTCTTTTTATTCGAAACAGATAGAATAATTTCCTCTTCTGTAACTTGTAAATCTTCCGTACGATGTTCAAAGCTTCATATGGAATAGTTTCATACATTTGTCATCGAAATTTTCATTCTTGGGGACATACGATAGATGTCGGACTCCTGTGGAGGGGTTGCAAAGCAGGACACATAACGAATCACGAGTCGTGATTCACGACATATTTGTGTGTCAAGAAAATGATAGATACGTGCTCTCATTCACACATTTCATCCACCACTGCCATATGCCCGCATGCTGCACGTTGTTGACGAGGTTAAAGAGGAACTTTCTGTTCACTAGACTTCCGTGATTCGTTTTTCTTTTTTAAACATTGGAGAGATCAAGAGGCAACCGACACACGTATAACATGTGCTAGTGAAAGATGGAGGAGATTATTTTTTGAATTCAGAATTTCCATTATAAACAACGTGTCTTTCCCTCGTACCATGTGAAACGACAGCTTTGGTCTACGAAACAGACGAGCTGGGTAATGCTTTAAATAGTTGCGAAAACTGTATACGGCTAGCAAGGATTCTTGCGGTAAGCTTCCTTGTAGGGGGAATTCCTCTTTCCTTGTAAAGGGGATTCGGCGGATATACCGTCGGATATTTCTCTGGAACTTCTTACTTTGATGGTAATGATATTCCTTACTTGAGCTTTAATCATCTTGGGACGTGCATTAAACTTTGATATCCTCTGGTGGCTTCGAGGAAATCTATAAATTTCTTCCCACAGGATTCGATCGTTGCGTTCAAATTGGCTCCTGACATTAGATTATATCGTGAATGAAGTTAGTCTGCCGGGATTTCCATGAAAACCCCAATGTAGATTAAATCACCTTCTTTCCTTATGCTTAACCATTCGCAATTTTCAATGGAAAATATTAATTTCATTCTTTAGTACTAAAATCACCAATCGTCGAGGATCCATATTATTAACTTACTCGACTTTTTCGGAAGGTTAACTGCCGGGTGAATGCCGTCGCGATTATCAGAACCTGTTCTCAATTATACGCGATCGATACTCGTTCTCTTTTGTCTTATCAGTGCCGGCGTTGTCGAGTTTTCGCTCGCTAATTACGTCGTTAGCGGTCTTCTTCCTCGTCGTTGTGTCTCGAATGTCGCTCGTTTAACGTCACTCGACGCCTCGCGTGATTAGTGCCTTCGTTCGTGGACTTCGTTGAAATTGCGCGCCGACCGGCTGGGAGGATCGATGATGCTCATAATATGCATTAGTAACACGATAGATACTTCGATAACGGCTTTTTGGCGAGAAGTTTTTTGATCAGCCAGTATATACGGCCAGAAAAACCATTACCACTTTCTAATTGCCATATCAATTGCACGGGGAATGAAATAGTTCTATGATTTAAAGTCTCTATTAATGAAACGAATTTGCATAAGATTTTTTTCCTGAAATTCATTCACTTGACAAATTGTAGAAGTGCTTTTAACAGCCAAACGCTTAAACCGAATGAGGAACAAATAGCCTGCTCTTGAATCTCCGGATTAACTCTAGAATTAAGCGTAATTATTGTTTCATTTGGAAGTAGAATCATCCAACAGGTAGCCAGACACTAATGCTCCTGCATAATCGTCGACTAATACTGCTTGCAAGTACATTAAAACAAGGAGTACAGTATTTCTACTGGCATTAATCGACGTAATCCTCGGAACCTTACCGTTTAAATGCACCATTAAAACCCTTTTGATTCCGTTTAAAAATACCACGTTCAGCACGATGTTAAACCTCTTCTCTTGAACCACCACGAATAAACAATTTCAATCGATCCGTGTCATAGTGTGACTGATTTATTAATGAATTCAACGAAAGCTTTCACTTTGTCGGTTCGTCGGTTTAATATTCCGTGTACAAGCGGAGTAACCAGCAGAAATATCGTAGTTTTGTGCAACGCGATTGAAGAGAACCGGTGTCTAGGGAACGAAGAACGTGATAAGTATACGATACCGTGAGAAAACGTGGAAAACGTCCAAATCCATTTACATTTTCTATCTGAAAAATTTATCAGTACGTATCGTTCGTGACGATCTATGGGTTACTGCATCGATCGAACTCTTCGTCGACCAAACCGTAACCGGTAATTCAATTTAATCGTTAACCCAGGCTGTACACACACACACACGCACACACCGTCGTCTAATTCGTTATTCATACGTTCGCTTTTCCATCTTTCGTTCCCACGCGTTTAATCGTAACCCGATACACCGGAAGCAGGTCGGAATAATAAATTTCCCGGGGAATATGCGTCACACGTATGCGTCGCGCGTGCTGCATGCGCTCGAAAGGGCCCTGGGCGGGTGTCGCGACGCCACGGCAAACCTACGAAACACTACTGTTCGTACCATCCCACGCAATCCTCGCTCCACTCGCGAAACTACCTACGAGCGGTTCGGAGTTACAAGTCTTTCGCGGTTTATCGCGATGAAATCGGCCGACGCTGCGAGCGTTGACCATCCGAGAACTTGTTTCGCGATGTGTAGTGTCAATCGAAGAAAGGGTGGCTGGAAATTAATTAATGGAACGTTTGAATTGTTTCTATGGTACTCTGTTAACCTCGACGGAAGTTAGCAGTTCGTTATAGTCAACGGGACTGTTTCTAATATCGCAAGTTACCCTTATTTTTCACTGAGAATTCCGATCTACAGTAAATTCTGAATGAGTGTTCGAAGGTTCCTCGGCACTGACAAGAAGAGATCCCCAGGTGTAACACTGACTTTCTAATGATGTTTAGCATAGTGACAGAATTTATAATTCAGAAGCCAATGACATTTGTTTCAGTCGCATTAGTTTATGAAATATTTACTGTTCAATGTCGAGGAGCCATTGAACACTCATCGAGGATTCACTGTATCTAGATCTGCCAACTGAATGAGGAGGGACAGGAAATAAATAAAGAATATTCCATTTGCTGCAGTCTATCGTACAGAGAATGTGAATTCGTAATAAACACGTCCGCGCAGCGCAGTTATTAGAAACGCATTCCACTTACGCCATTTAATGCCGTCGTTAGACCGTACAAAATTATTCACGGGCGTGTCGTTCAGGAATCCTTTAAAGACAATCACCGTCTCGTGTAAAATTTAACAAGCCGTACGGAACACCCGCGAGCGCTGCTGGCGCAGGCTTAAACATTCAAGCATCAAATATTAACCTGTAAGAAGTGGCGCGAACAGCGGAACCCGAGCTTTTATTGCCCCTTATTACGCGGCTCCCACGAGGGGTGAAACTAGCTACGAACTTCCGTGTGCGCGTCGTCTCGAATTGCCATTCCACGCGGAGGCTTCCTTTCGTTTTATTATACACAATACCGATAATTCTAATTTCCGCAGCACGCGACCGGTAGCTTAACGGGAAGCGTTTGTAAACGGTCCGCGGCGGCGGCTGCGTCCCGTTCGAAAGCAGCACTAATTACGGAAGCGAGCAAGCTCGGAGGCGAAGCTCCGGGAACGCCTCGTTTCTGGGAGACGGACGGCCGGAAAAGGAAGACGGGAGGGAAAAGGGGAAAAAAAAATCGACGCTGAAAGTACACCGAGGATCGTTCAAACTCGCTGGTCTATTGTAGGTCAGGCACACGACTCCACCTAAGCCTCAGAGACTCGCTCCTTTTGGCAACGTTACACGAATTTTGGGATTACAAAACGGAAGTGGACCTACGATAAGATTTTATTTGTACGGAACTTATCTTCCGTTTCGATTCAGACTTTCAACAGTTTTCTCTCAACTGAGCGGTTGGTTTAAGGTTTTCATTTCATTCTTCACATATTAGATTTCCCTCATCCTTCACGTACTACCGACATAATTATTCAGTGTGAGAATTGTTATACCATTCCTACTTCTGCATCTTTGTTATAGTTACTCTCATCATCCTTTTGTATAAAATTCCTTTAATATAAAATTCGCAGTTTGGTACCGTGATCAAATAAATATGATAACCTCCAGTAAACAAATTTCTAAGTCACTGTATACCATACTTGAATAAACCAAGCCACTAAAATAGCGTTAGAAACTTTTTCGAATCAAGCGATCCTCCGTCGTTGAGGGGTTAATAGGTATATACAACGAAGTCGGTAGGTGTAATAACGAGAGAGAAATCAAAAGTTCAGAAACAGGTTCGCCGTGGAAAGAATAAGCGATGAATCGGGCACAATTAGAATCACCAAGCACCGGAAATGATCGATGTCCGTGTAGCTTGTTAAACGACAGTTTAAGCACAATCAGAGGAGCATTATGGGCATTACCGCGGAAACTGGCGGTACCGCGTCCCCAGAAATTAGAGCTCGATTGCCGCACGCACTATTGATCACGGGAGTCACAGGGCTGTCGATTAAAGCACCGGTATATCGGTGGACAGTTAATGGCTTGAGATTACCGGTCGGCGATTGCGACCGGCCCTCCGGTTCCGTCTGAGCCCCGATCCGATTCCGATGAATTACACAACATACCGATCATAACTTTCGCGCGTGTCTGGCCGAAAACCATGTCACCACGGTATCCGGCAGTTTCCTGATGGAATTCCTGGAACGATTTCCCGTGGAAATCAGTGGAGGAGGTCAATGATTTCCGAGAAGGACGAATCTTCAGAATTTTATACAGGAATAATCGCAGACGTAAGGTGGAGAGTTGTAATGCTCGATAACGCGTAAAGATCTATTTGTCTAATCCGTAGAAACATGGAACGTATCCGATCAGACAAGTATTCAACATAATACAATGGAAAATGTTTTTTTTTGTAGCTGAAGTATAATGAACCACAGTTTACCGTCGAGTAATTTTCCGTAGACTGACTGATCGGATACCACGGTCCGACAAACGTGTAAGTACTCGTGTCTGAAGAACGTTTCCGATACGGAACCGTTTCGTGTCGGATACGGATAATATAAATCCACCTTAATAGATCGATTTCCCCGATGTCTGACCATAAACCACCTTTTACTACTGATTCCCAGAGAACACGGCTAGTGATAGAGATCGACGATCGCCGACGGGGTAAAACAAGTTTGTTTATGCCTACGGTTGTACAATGCGGGAGATTTTAATCACATGTGATGAATGGATAGTTTCCATTGTCTGGCCATGGACTGTTCTTATCTACTAATTTTGCTGGTTGCGCATGATATTCCTGGTTGCTATTGGATACATTTCATCTTTAAATCCGTGGCACAGCCGACAAGAATAGATCGGTAACCACAGTCTGTCCTAACCGAAAATCCATCTCGAGCGCCTTATTTAAACTCGAAAACGTCGAAGCAAACCCGATATTCCCCCTTTTAACCGAAACCCTGTACACAGGTCTCTAAAGGGGAAACACTAAATTCTCCGCCATATTTCGCGGCGAGAAAAACGGCTCGTCGTTGTGCCGTTCTATACATCATTCGGCCGTAATAGAAAAGTTCTCGGCGCGGACGGACTTTCCACCGTTCGTCGACGGTACCCTCGGCAGGTTATCCGTCTTCCCTTCGAGATCATCGTTCCCTCTCTCCAACACCGCCCGCTGGCTCATTCACGTGTATCATCGTTCTGGTTCTCTCTCTCTCTCTCTCTCTCTCTCTCTCTCTCTCTCTCTCTCTCTCTCTCTCTCTCTTCCGTTCATTCTGGTGGTTCCATCTGCGCTTCACCGGAGTCTTCAACCACTTAAGTGGCAGTCATCCTTAAGACGACGACGACCTCTGAAAGTAAAACGAGACGAACCATCCACGAGTTCAAGCCACCCGTCCTTGTCGTCGTACTCTATTGCTTGCGCGTACATGCGGTTACCGGAATGAATAGAAGTTAGATTGAAAGAACCGTTAGTGGTTGTGCCACTTTAATTCATTTCGCGACGGACCGTACTCTTCTCCGTCGTACGAAAAATGAATCATTCGCGACGATTTTTTCGTCGGGACGAGTGCAAGAAAGGTAATTATCCCTTTGACATTCCCCCGAATCCCAACATTTAACTTCGCTCTTGAATTGAAATTTATAATTAATCGCCACGCCGGTACGATCAAAGAGCCGCGCGGAAAGTGACACTGTTCACAGCTCGACAATCAAAGAACCGTTGGCTCTACCACAAAGCAGTCATTAACAATTCCAACGATACATAAATACACGCTGGTGTTCTGACAAGCAGACGGGAGTTTCGAAAGTGGAATGAATCGTTAACAAACCACTCACGGTCTACCTGCTCCGGGAAAGTAGTTCCCCGGCTAATCCACCGGGGGATTTAACAACTTCCGTGGCTGCGGGAAATCCTCTTTTACTTAGTGTCAATGGTGAATGGTCTTTAACTCTTCTAAATGATTCTAATCCAAGCGCAAACTGGCAACTTCACGAAGCACGTTTAGTCTCTAACCTGTACCGTGAAGTCAATCCGATAAAAAAATGTACGATCTGGTATGATCCATAGTCAAAGAAATTGTAGAGCTTCGAACGACCAACTGTTCCTCCATCGATCTATAACATCGCCCTCTGTTCCGTCCGAGTCTTTGACCCGCCAGTTAAGTGGTATCCTCGTTGCTCGGTGTATAGCGTGCGCGGCAGTTAAGGGTAACGTATCCTGGGTAATCGTAGCCGATGAAAAGGGATATTAGCCGAGGCCTGAGTAACGCGGAGACGAAACGCCGCCCGTTCTCGGATAGCAACGGTGACGTAAGGTGTAACCGTATAACACGTAACTGTAACCACCAGTTACCTCGAGGCAGTCAGCGTAATTGGAAACGGGACACCGGACGCAGAGTGGGAAGTGGGAAGTGGGGGGAGGATGGGTTCACGGCGGAGGCGGAGGAGAGGGCACCTCGGAACGAAACTGTCCTGCGATTTATAGCGAGGTCACACGCGTACGATTCCGTTCCCCCTCGGTCGGTTAGCCGGCGGAATTAATCATCGGGATGGATTAAACCGCGCTGCCTGACGCTCTTGATGAAATTCGCCCGTCCCCGTAGATACCGGTTCGGTTTCCCGTCGATCCGCCGTTCGATTGATATTAGGACGATCGGACTAGCCCTGGCGCGTGAAGTTGACGCGCCTGTTTGCGGCTTTGGTCACGGATTACCAAAGGGATTTTCGAGGCTTATTTCACTCCGCCGTGAATAATTCTGCGGGTAATAGAACTGTGCCTCATCGATTCCCGAGAGCTTTTTTATACGCAGGCTGAACATACACAAAGTAATATCTCGATATCTGTTTACGAATATGGACTGACATTAATCGTCGAGTGAGTTTGATAGCACTTTATGCCCGATATCTCGATTAATGTCCGTACAACGAACGTCGAATTTTCGAGTCGGAACGATCATGGTAATCTAAATCTGTTACCCAGACATGTAACGAAACCTTACAGTACTCGAGGGAAATTTTCACGATTAGAAGCCCAAATTGCGCTATTTTCAGCTGCGATTCTCAATAGCGAAACGGTGTGAATTGAATTGTATGTCCGTTGATAGTGAGAAAATTCACAAGTGGTTCCACGATTAGCGAGCGCCCCGGCGAATTCCGAACGACACCGTCGCGTCACCGTTACGGTGTTGTTCCTACGCTTATCCGAGCTCGTAAAGGGCCGCACGTCGAAGACCCGTTCCAAGAGAAACACACAGAGTCGAGAGCGTGTACGTTCGCCCTCCACCAGCAGGGGAGGGGTTGCTACCCTCGAGGGCGACAGCGGATGGAGACAAAATATTGGAGCACGGGAATTACGATGGGAAAATTCTGCGCAAACATTTGCGAAACGTTATCTCGCCGTGTGCGCGCGTGCAGTTGCAACGAGCACACGATGTACAAGAACGGGAACGACGCGACGTCCTTCCTTCCTCGGACTTCGTCGTTGTCCTCTGGGAACGGAAGAATTGATCAATTTTATACTAATTCACGACCACGCGACAGTTCACATGCTTCGAATTCACTCCAGACAACCTTTAATTTTCTCAGATTGTTGTGTGGAAAGTGATGAGGAATATTTCCAAGACTAGATTGTATTTTGATTTTTTGTGAATAAACAACTAATCTCTGGAAAGAAGACCACGAATTAATTTGTACACCTAATATATACAGGATGTTTTATATACGGAAATATTTTTATACACCAAGGTCCAGCGTGTTAAAGGGTTAACGAGCAGGAAGCTTAATTGCCCATCGGAGAAAATACGCGATACAGAGCAAAACAGATCGTAATTCGTCTTCCGTCGAGCAATATTCCACCAGTTCGAATATTCAAATGGGGCGTTTAACAGCCGGGAAGCAACTGCATCGTAGGGGATGGAGGGTAAAAAGGCTGAGCGGAATCATTCGCGAAAGAATGGCGCGGAAAGATCGTAAAGTCGCGGTCCCCCCCCATTCGCATACGAACGACACCGTCAGCTCCCATCCTACCCCTCCTCTCTCTCTCTCACTCGGGCCATGCCAAGTGGCCGGCACTTTTTACAGAGCGTCGCTCTTTTCGCAACGCCGTTCCCGTTTCAAAGCGTAATTCGAAGGGAAATGGAATCATGCTAATAACTGGACTAATGCGGCCGTTCAAAGTGAAAAGGGGGTGCAAAAGGGGGGTTGGCGCGGAAAAGCCACCCCGGTTCCCTCTCGTCGGCTGACTGTAGCTCGGGGCGAGTCTGACAGGGTGGAAAGCCTTCGTTACCCAACTCTCTGTCGCCGCTTATTTGTGTTACGCGAAACTTGGCGCATGTTAATTAGTAGATACGGTTAGCAGTTATGGTTAAGTGAAGTTTGTAAGCCACTCCCTCAATCTTCTTCCCCGTCGGCCCAGGCTTTTCAGGGCAGGGAGTGGGGGAGGGACACGTTGCGGCTGTGAACACAGAGCCAACCTATTTCCCGCCGTTGGATCCAATCCTCGCAAGTCGCAAAAACACAATCTACGTCAACCACTCTCCACCAGGTCACGTGGTTTCTATAGGTTCCTGCCGATCGACCGAATAAAGTAATGCTTCGCAGAAATCGGTCGTTTTTCTCGTTAAAAGATGATATCGAGCTCGGGCAAGCACGTGATTCCATGCAAGCCTAGTAAGATCCGAAGTATCTATCCGCCATCGCGTTTCCCGAAACTATTTCACGATGATGAAAGGACCCGTGCACCGTCAATCCGTGAACCAATGGACGCTCCTCCTGCCAGTTGTATGTTTTCTCCCGGGTTGTACCCCCTCGTAAAGAGCCCACAAAGGAAGCAGACGTTCTTGGAAATGCACGCGGCGGAATTCCACGAACGATTTTATATACCGTAGCGGAATTGAGAATCGAACGTGGAAAGACTTCTTCTTTTTTTTTTTTTTTTTTTTTTCAACGAGCTTCCGGAAGTTCGATACTGTTTGCTTATTCGCGGTGTGGCGCGGGCCGGATGATAAAAATGCCGGAAACGCGCAAAAAGTTTTATTACCGCGTGCCCATGTTTGAAGAATATCAAACTACAATTTCATGCATTTTCCCCGCCTACCACCATCCCCGTCAAACCGACGCGCGTCAGATTTTGTATCTATACGGGGAAAACGCGAGAGAGAAATCACGATGGAAAAAAAGAGGTGAAACATCGCGACCGTGCGTTCAAAAGTAAATGAAAATTGCAAATTGAATCTTTTTATCGTGGATTTTCTTCGTTTTCGAGGAAAAGAGAAAGGTCTGGCGATCTCGGATGATGAAGCAGCCGCCATTATATCTAAGCGTTCAAGGGCTACGAGCTCATTCGAAATTGTTTCCTTAAAAACAAACCCACAGTATCGCGCAACAATATATTGTTATACATTCTTTGTGCCTTTTTTTAAACGAAGGATCTGGCTGAAACGACGATTCTTCACGTGTATTCCATCGTAATACCTCAGACTGGTCTACGAATTAATTTATTGATCGCGTAACGTAAACACGGTAATTCCGGGAATTCTCGTGGAAATTAATTTACGAATGAATTAATCAGTTTGACGTGTAGGTTTATTTTGGGGCTCGACGGTTCGCGTTTCCACCCGGACCAGCGACCGCCGGTGCATTTTTCACGAGCTCGATCTCGCGACCGTTTATTTTGTCCGGGGGTCCATTATCGACGAACATATAACGAGTCGAAAATTAACCGGTCACGACTCGGGCGTCGATCGTATGCACGGATAGCCGTGATTCAGGTCGAACCGCTGCGTGTGCATCCGTTATAACGACACGGAGATTCCGTGGATAGCCGCGGCTTAATGCTACCTTCATGGATCACCGTAATCGCGGAAAGTTTACTCTGAATTTATGAGCGTTTAGACGTACCCTGTTCTCGGAAGCCAAACTGACCGTTAATGCCTGTTCACGGGGAAATTATTAATCGTGGAAAAGCTATTTCAGAAGACGTCCACATGGAAATAGATAAGACCTTAATGGGAATTATTGAGCGAATACAGAAATTTTATACGTAACGTGCGAAAGACAAACAAAAATTATTCGGTAAATATTTACAATAAGGCAGCCATCTCCGATTTCGATAATTTTTTAATATGTTGTCATGGTCATCACCCTGAGTGGTATTGTGGTTTTAGTTCGGAGTCGCAGTTTGTACAAAAGTTATTTTCTAACAAAGGTTATTATAGTACTTTAATAGTATTGATAAGTGAACTGACCGATGACCTCGACCTTGATGTATGTTGCGAAGGTCACTCTTCTGAGTGACCTTCAGGAAGTTTCACCGTTCACAGAACAACAGAAACGAATCTCGCCGATGGCCTAGCGTTATTATTTAACACAATTACAAATGATAATTTGGTTTAATAGAATACGAAATTCAAACAATTCAACCGGGACTACCAGATGTTGAGGTTATTTGAAGGATAATTTGAAACATTATTACCGCCTCGTAATTAGATGTTTCATTAACAATACGAATTCTCATCCCGACAATATCGGAGGAATATGGTTGACCGTTTTTCATTGTTCTCGAAACTCCCCATATTACCGGAATCAACCGCGATCAAAACAGACAGTCAGAAGTAAAGAAACAAGTTCCGGCTCGAACGTCCATTGAAGAGCTTTCCGAAACAAGTTCGACGGAACTTGAAAACGAGGGAAACGTCCTGAAAGACACGTACGAAAAATCGGACGGGGCGGCTGGCCGAGCACGCCCGGAAGGCACATTGTAAAGTGTAACAATGCGACCGGAAACGGAGGTCCACGAGTGTCCCCAGTGGGTTTCGACCGCTATCTCACGATTTATTGCCCGAACCATTTGTGCCGTCTTATTTAACTTCCGCTTTCCAATAGCGGACAGAGGTGGAGGATGGCGAGCGTGATTTACCGACGATGTTCTCGGCGACCCGGCTTATTAAACTTCTGGCTACGTGCGAATTTCACTCGCGATAACGCCTCAAGAAGCGAGGAATATTAAGGGATGCTTGGTAAATAGAATACGACTGAAAAACTAACTGCAATCACGTTCGAACTGAATCGACATGGGAAATTGTATGGCTCGAATTGGAAGACAAATCGGAAATTAATAACACTTGAATTACCTCTGATAATTTTCTGCAATTCGTGCACGGGAATCGTTGAATTGGAGTGGACTCTCTCGTAGTTGAATACAGAATGGTTTCTTGCTAATGGTTAGGGTCTATCTCGATTTTCCGTGTGTTTCTTATTGGTTGATCCGTGTGCCGGAGTGGTGGATGTATTTGTATACGATTGGCACAAAATTGTCGGTCAAAGAAATTGTGGAAGGGAGAACCACGTGTTGACGGTCCCCTTCCCGAAGTTGAACTGGAATTCTTGGAAATTAGCTGCAGGGTAAAACCGTGAACGAGTAAAAACACGCGAGTTTCCTATACGTGTTTTTCCGAAAGCAAAATACCTAACGGCAAATCGGAGACAAAAGACCGTGGGTCGGTCCTCGGCGCGTTGTTAAAATCGACCTGACACAAATGGTTGCCTTTTCTATAGATAGATTCAGGCTACACAAGTTGCAACAGATATTCTATCAAACCGTATTCTTATAGGAAATAAAAATGATCATCTCTGAATGTAAATTCCAGATGAAAATTCCAATTGTCTCCCCATACTGCAAGCTTGATTGCCATAGTTATTATAGGTTCGAAGTTCTCTTGGAAAACTGACAGGAACGTGCAGCTCACAGGGCTGGAAGATCGAAGATGAACACGTTTCCGTGGTAATGCGGCCCTTTTATGTGTTCCCCTTGCGGAATTTCCTCGGTAGATCGTCGAGAGCTGATCGGGGCGGCGCTCGATCACATTACATAAACGCGCCCCCGTGAAATTACGGGCCCCCTCCGACGATTGAACTTCTCCCGAAGTCGGCGAATGAACGGCAAGCCGAACGATCGACCTAGGCCTTTGTGGCTGGTGCGCGAAATTGCTCGTTTCGAAAGTCATCCAGCCAGTTATATCGTCATCGAGGGCGCATCCGATGCCCGTAAACGGACCCAATGAAGTCGTTTGGAAAGATCTTTTTATCCCTGTATCCTCATCGAGATTGAAGTCGGCAGTTCTTTAACGTTTTCCACAAAGAAGTATCCTTCTTGCGTATGAAACGATGAACACTGGGACGTGAACTTCAGTTATTTAGCCGTTCGTCTAACTACAATTCAGCTGTTTATCACTCGGAGCTTCGCATTAAACCAGAACACGGATCCCGCAGAGGTCGATCGACGCATTTCCAAGACAAAGAGTTCAGAACGCATTGTATTGCTTCGCCAACCGAGACCCAGATTACATTCACAATGGAGACTAAATTTTGAACGACCTGGAAACCAGTCAGGGTGAAACTCGTCGACTAGACTAGCCGCGAGATCGCGGCGAGGCAACGAGCAACCCCTGCAAAGCCCCAAAACCTCTATCCTGGAATCGCGTTAATTCCATCAATCGCGTTGAACACGCGAGTATCCCCTAATTCCGCGGAAGAATTAATTCCAGGACAACGATGTACAATTGGGGAGGGTGTACGCCGTTGAAAAGCATCGGCATGCGAGTTGCAGGGACGCGTGTAAGGGCGCAAATGACGAGCCAACGGAAGAAGGACGTATGGAGGCGAGGCTTAGCGCGAGAACTGTTTCCGAGCTTGTTAAGCGTGACAGGTGCGGCTCCGCAGGTGGAATTGCATGCGGAAGAATGGAAGAAGCGAGGGAAACGATACACGAAGGACGGGGGGATTCCCGTGGAATTTGGTACGGCGACGAACGGTATCCATAACTTTGCATTCTGTCGCTCGGTTTCCACGCGACGCCGCTTTTTTTTTCTTCTCTCTCTTTCCAGTCATTCGTCACGCACAGCTAACACACACGAACGGAACGTCCGTGAACGTGGTTTCGAAGCGTGGATCCTGGACGTGTCGATACATCTTTTTTCGTACTTCTGTCGAACGTAACAAGCCTCCTCGATGGGAGGAACGCGTACGTACGTCGCTCGGAGACACTTTTCAGGAAGATGGACTGCATTGTCGAAGGTCGCGTATCGTTTGTAAAACGTTGGAAGTATCGTGTTGGCTGCTGTGGGCTGAACAGGTACTACGCGATGTACATTTAATCCAATGGAGGGTCATTAAAACAGAACCTGGGGATTGTATTTGAGTGCACTGACAGAGAAATCCGAACTTTACTGAGCAATATCGTGCAATCTCGACGAACCTTCGCGAAAACACGGAATCCAATAATAATTCTATGAGATGCAAGCCGATTACCGGATAGTCGATTTTGTTCGAACCGAAAAGGTCTGGCATCCTCGTCCCGTAACGATTATGTTTTAATGCTGGTCGCGAGTAATCGACTTAAGTATTCATCTTTCCGTGTGTTCTTAATTATGACCTGTTAACGAGAGGTATTAAAGAGTCGTAGCGAATGAAATATCCCGATTGCACCGCGTTAGAGCGTCTGTGAGGATTTTTAATCCACTTAATCGCAATCAATGGGACGAGAGCTGCAACCGTCGCGATTAAACGCGACGGAAATTGAATTCTCTTTTTCTATTGTTCCGACGATGCTGTAATCGATGTTTCTTTAATGATAATCACGCGCAACAGTGCAAATTACAGGGAACGAGTCATAACGAGGTCGCGAACATTAATATTAAGACGATTCTGCCGAAGATGGCGTTGAATATATTACAGTTGCTTCAGGAACAACTTAATGGAATTCACGCACCGTGCCTCTGACGGTATAAGGAGCGACGGCCCAACGAATTAAAATAATCGGATCGAATTATCGCGAGCAGCGCACAAAGCTCCGGCGAAATATCCTTGCGGGTTCGGTAGCTTCGTCTAACAATAACATCGGCTTCTGAGGGAATTAACCGCTGTACTCGATCGATTTGGCTAATCTGCGTCGACAAATGGCCGATGTGAGGCTTAGCTTAAAGCCCGTTTCGTAGCCACGTTCCCCGACCTTTTAACGATATTGATTCCACTGTGTTCCGACGATGTTTACGTGCCGGCGATTCCTTTGGCACCCAGAGAAGACAAAAGACTATCAGATAACATCATTGTTCTTTAAAACAGATCCTTGAAAAAATTCACGATAATGATCATAGAATATAGAAACACAAGCACCCGATGCTTGTCATCTATTGGTAAAAACAAGAGATCAGGCACAGTCCTTCCGAACATCGCGTGTCCGACTAATGACGACGTTATCAATTAATTCCAATTTGTAGATTCAAGTAGATTCTCGCGAAACCTTGCCAGTAGTGTACGTTACAAATGACTTGGGTTGAAATTTTTTTCATCCGGTCCTCGTTGAATTTATCAAGAGGAGGGGGCAGGGGTCGAACGAAGTCCGAAACAGCTGGTCACCTTCGTTGACCGTCAATCGCAGTCTTCTAGCACTAATTTCACTCGGTCGGGACAAATTAAACCACTGCCCCCCCCCCCCCCATTTCGGAACGGCTGTCACTCGCGCGAATTTTCCCCGCGGCCGGGCACTCCGCTGCAGGAGGCGGAATTTTAAATGGAGAACGCTTTACGGTGTTGCATGATTAATGCAACATGCCATTACAGGGAGCACTATGCGCCGGCACTTCTGCCGCCACCACCGCCCCTCCACCCCACCCTACAAGCTCCCATGTCCTCCATAATCGCGAAAACGAGTGGGTAACGCGTAACCCGAGCGTAGAGCACGCGTTCTGCATGTGTTGTCGCTGCCGGATGATGATTATCGTTTGCACGGTTAATTGGAGCCGAAAGCTCGCAAGCGAAAACGCTAATGCCCTAGCCCTGAATTCGAAGGGTTGTCGGCCCTTTCATACGAATTACCGATCGATCGTCAGTTGCTTCGCAGAAATTTGCTCGACGATGATCCTTTGATTAACAGGATATCTGTCGAATATTCATTTACCATCCTGGTTGTAAAACATTTGTGACAAAATGCAAATCGTAAATCTCGATGCAATTCAAGTTGATCCTGTTCTCGTGTAATGCTGATCTTTCAACCGACAATGAGAAGAAATCGACGAGAGTAGAAAATTTGGAAAACTGCTCGGGCAGGATAATAATCATTTTGCTGGCTGATGGTAGAACATCGTATCGGTATCAGACCATCGATCTGCTATCCTCTGATCTCACAGAGAACCGGGCGTTTCAGCGTAGCCTGAAAGCGATCGTCGTTTAAATCGCGGGGAAAGCTGCCCCGCGGTTGTCGTGATGTACACTGGCAATTACACGGCTCGTGTATGTGTCCTTGATGATTATTGTCGGCTACACAGTGTGCGATAGAGAGAGACAGGGCTGAAGCAGAAAGCTAAATATACGGGGGGTGGCTGACCTCTCCGTCACCGTCCGTGTACTTTCCTCATTGAATACGCGTATTCACCGAAGCCCGGGCAATTAGTCGTGGAACGTCCTCCTCGATCGGCGGCTGTGCAACACGCGTTCACGTCATTCCTATCGGATGATCAACCTGGGCCAGATTTACGTTTACGATACCCCGTGATGTGTTTGACGTCGACCGGCCCCCGTCCTGTACTTATTGGTCGTGTCGCTATCCGGATGGCGCGTGAGTCAAGGGTCTCCTGTACCCGGCTGGTTCAGCCTTGATTAAGCATTTCCATGGCGGTGGGAGAAAAGTTTGCCTTGTTAACCAGATACTCGGTGTTCCTGGCATGGTTGGTCTGTAGAAATTATGGTGACACTTGGAGGTATTTTATAGAATCGTATCTGAATTTAATAAGACACCTTAGTTTATAATGAAATTCAATCTTGGATATAAATGTCCAACGATGTATCTTTTTAAAATTTCTGACATTTCATAGAATCACACCTGATATTCGATCCTTTCAATGGACTTGTTTCGAATTGCTTCCTTTATTGTGACGAAGTTCAGATGAGGAAGAAGTAGATTTAGAATTGTCGGAACGCGATATCCACCCTTCCATCAACGTTTTCAGTAGTATTAAATCCACTACGCATCGAGAATCAGTTGAATCAAGAAGAGCCTACCACGAGCTCCAGATTGCCCCCATGCTGGACAGTAATCTTCCATATTTTAGCGGTCGAATTCCGCTGGAATTCGACAGGCGGCCAGGTTCAAATCCACGGATTCCCGTCGAAGGCACGTACGAACGATCGTTTACCATTCCGCGAGAGAAAAGAAATCGCGAATATTCGCGACGTTATCGCGCTGATGTATGCGCCGGTGTCTGTACAAACGGGATCGAGGAGAGCTGGCGTCGAATAATGCGAACGACGACGGTCCGGATGAGATCGATCCCGGTCGAAAATCGAGAAACTCGACCGGGGAAAAATAAGCGCGGACGCGTTGACCAGCCACTCAAAGTCGATACTCTACTTCACGCTATGGAAGAAGAATTCCAACGGTTCTCCGAGCTATTTACATTTTTCTCCCAACCGTCCGTTCCACGCGGACGGAAATTTATTTCGTGCACGGACGACTCGAAGATCGGACGAAACAGCGGGGTAGAATTTCGATTAGTCGGCCAGGGAGAGCGTAGGGAGGTTACAAATTGTTCCGATCTTCGAGATTCCGGCAGCTCGAGCTCGAAGATTCTGTCCGTGGTAGGGGGGGAACGGTGGTGAACGTGAAACGAGTGAAATTTTTCGACGGAGCACAGACTGCACGCGGCGGCTACATCCTCCCATTATTATATAGACTATCCGTCCCGAAAGATTCCTCGATTCTTCTCCAATCATCGAGCAAATCCTCTCACGGCTCCATCTTCCGTGGAGCGTCCCTCAAACCATATAACCGTTCTGTCGGGCGATTCAAAAACCGTTCAGGGCAGGTATACAAGGAAACGTCGGGTCTACAGATTTATAGGACACGACCGATAATGTGGACAAAGAGCCAGCACGTTGATAGAATGAACGCTGGAGAGAACGAGTGGGCGGTCGGAAGGCGAAGAGAGGTCACACGACGTTACGGTACCGGTGATCCTTGCTGCTAGGTTGAACGATACACTGACTGGCCCGTAAATCACGCATCATCGGCGATTGGTCTTAATTTCCCGGGGCTACGTGGCCCGAAAGTCTAATCAGGGGAACGTCTGTCCTTGGGAAATGAGGACAGAGGAAAGAAGGAACGTGATTCCTTCCCGGAACCCATGTCTCGTTGGGGAGCCTCATGCTCATGTCGAATCAGTGGAGACTTAGAAGATGACGGGCCTATTCGCTGGAAAACCGCCTTGAGGCCTTCATTGTCTATTGTCGCTTGTTAGTCTCTGTTTAGACGAGGGTTCGATAGCAGCGTGAATAGACTTTGGCTAAATCTCCTTCGCTGTTCTGTGTGACCTTTGTTTGAGTAAGACATTCTGTATGCCTTTTAGCTATTGGTCAATATCCTCAAAGACAGTTATCGAGAAAATTATAAACAAATTATTAGTTTGGAAAGTAATGTAGACTGCTGAAAGACAACTGTCTGAAGTTTTTGCCGTACGTACCGTAGCAAGGATATTTGTTCCTACTTTTCAAGACCGAAGATGCTTCAAAGAGGATTGTACGTATATATCAGAAAAAGAATCATCGATCACTATGCGAGGACTCCGTCCGAAAACTATGGTAACCATTTGCTCCTTCACTGGGGCGGGTCAGAAACTGTGTCAAGATGCAACTGCCCTCCTCTCTCATTCAAACAAGCATCAGATGTTGCTTGCAGATCGCAAGATGCGAGCACAGAGACGTTTTTGAATAGTTGAGCCGAGGTACACACCCCGCAGGACTATCGGGAGAGAGCCTTGGATGCCTGAGGCGCAGTTTCTCACCTACATTCAGTCACGCCATTGCAGTGAAAATATTTGTCCGCGCTTTAAGAAACTTTCGTGACCTGGAAGAAGAACACTAACTTCCGTTCTCTTCCAGTGCTTTCTGGAAATCGAATAAATGATCGATGAATCGCAAGAGTTTTTCCGATACCAGAATATCCGAAGACCGTGGAAATATGCAATTCCATCCGGTTATCCTGAAATTCTAATTGGACGTGGAATTTCACACCGGCAGAAGAGCTTTGAGTCCACGTTGAATGGTAGGTATTGTAATCGTTATCCACCTCGTACCGTACGGTGCAAATTGCATGGTACTTGGTAATACGAATAGGACAACCAGGTAACATGATTCTGCGAAAATTCGACAATGATACCCGTTGAAAATGGAGGTCCGTTGACATCAAAGAGCGGATCGAGACTCTCGTGTAACGGAGGCACGTTTTAGAAACGAACACGGAAATGCTCGATCGAATAGCGGAATCCTGTTTACATTCCGAGCGTTCCATCAGCCCTTTGTAAATCTACATTTTCGTTTCTCCAGCTCAAACAACGTGCCTCTGCCCAGCACGCAAGAGAGAAAAAGAGCGAGAGAGAGAGAAAGGGGGTGATATCTTGAAAATGGTTGCAAACAGGGCATCGGTCTCTCTTTACCGGGTCCCCGTTCGGCTCTCGAGCGATACACGGGATCGACGTTCGACAGACGGAAGGGACGTTCCGATAACAATTGATTTCGTGTAACGCTGGTTGATGTATGAGGTGATGGAAAAATATTTGTGAACTGTTTCGGGACTGTTCCGGTCTGTTAAATCAACACGCAGCCGTTCGAGTTACTTCGTCCTGCGTTTGCAGTTCTATCGATGTCTGACCACTGCTGACGTTATCTACTTAACACTTGCAGCGAACTGGACCGTTCTAGAGCTCCTCGGGAATTGAAGATGCAGGCTCTTGATTAAAATAATAGATATTTCGTTAGTCCATCGGTTAATTAACCTTCTATTAACAACAAATAAAAATATAGAGTAGTATTAGTAAAAAAAAAAAACGTATCTAAAGAGAGATACACCAATCAACTCGTAAAGGAAAATACGCGAACCGAGTTAACAGTTTTCATAAAGCAGAATCGTTTATTTTTCGGGATAAAAGCGACCAACCCCCACGGTTCACAGCTTACGATCTACTCCAATTGGCTTGCATAAAAATTCAACGAGTTCGGCGCGCAGGCGAGGCGCCACGAAGAGATGGAAAAAGATTCGAATAATCCGGACAGCATGGATGGCAGTCTGAGACAAACCAGAGGAATTAAGGCGGAGAAGCTTATCTCGGTGGGAGGTTGGGCACGACGTGGAGGTAGAGCTGGCTTTTCAGTAAAGATCGTCAACCCCTTTTATCCGCCACCTTCCACTTTCTGTTGGCATTCACCTGCCACCGCGCGTCGGAGAGAAATATTCGAGACACAGAGAGCCTCAGAACGATCTCCAGTGTCTGAACAGAGCAGAGTTATCTTCCTCCTCGTTCCCCTTAAATACAACTGGCTCGTTCCAGAAGCTTAATATCAGGATCGTCGGCCAGTTACTAGCCGGGTACGAAACTTAATTTACATCGTTTCTGTAGCAGGCAAAGGAATGCGTCGCGACGACGATGCTTCGAGGAACACAGCCGTTACGCGGCAACGGGAAATAATAGATTTGCGGAGTGAAAACGTTGACGCTTCGCGACGAATTTTAACCCGACCCGGCACGGCGTCGAGTCCGCGAATTAATTGTTTTTCCTTTTCGCAGGGCGTGGTCCATGAATTATTCTATATTCCGCGGGGAGTTTGATAAAGGCAGGAAAATATGAAGTTTAGCTGGCACTCGGAGAGGAGTTTAATCGCTACGAAATAAAAATCTGGTGTGTTGAAATTAATTTCAATTCTACGAGAACACTGATGCAGAGAAGTAGATCATTTTCGTTCAGAGATTACTGTTAATCGTTGAAACACAAAGATGTCGTTGAATCTTACATGTAATTTAGACGCGATACTGGCGATCGAATGGAACACAAAGTCTCGAAAAATTGTTGCGTCGAAAGAGTAATCGAGGCTTTATTCGTGGCGAGACTTTATGGCCTGGCCACGTACTTCGTGAGCGTAAAGCATCAACGGCCGTTTCGTGGAATCGATGGAGAGGAGGTAGAACGATAAGCCGGATTTATGTATTTTATTAACCAACACGTCTGCCTGTGTTCCAGATTAATTGATCCTTCCCGTCGATTTCGTGTACAAGTGCAAACGCGTAGATAGCATTCGCTCGATTTATCCGTGGTCGCCTATAATCGATAACAGAAACTGCATTCGTCGATTCCATATCGCTGTTCTACCGAACTATTTACTACCTGGAAACTACTCATACTTCCCGTCTTACATCAAGAAAATATTTAGAAAAAAGTACTATAACTGTAGAAAATGGATTAAAAAATTGACCTTTTTTTCCATGCACTCGATGGAGAATCCTCGTTTCATTGTGACATTTCGAGTCATACCAGCGAAACTTGGATGCATGGTACCAGTTGTAGGCCAGATAAGAAATCAACGAGGAGAGGGAGTTTGTAATAGATTATGTACAAAGAAGCAAAGTTACAAAGGCAGGATGAGATCAGAGGCAGACCTCTCTATCCTCGCGTCTGTAAGAACCTTTCAAGTAAGTATGTGGCTCGACGGAAAGGCACTACCGAAATCCTCCTCGTGGAGGAATCCAGAAACGCCGAAACGCATCCTGTAAAATCGAGAAAAAATTTCATGGAGGAAGGAGTCCGTTAAGTATCAACGTTACAACGATCGGGGACGACAGGTCGACATCAAAACTTTCTTGATAAACTCCTTGTGAACGTCACGGTCTGAAGTATCTTCATCGCAGAAAGAGAACCGTGGATCGACGTATGAAAAGCATCCGCGGAAAGTTCGTGAGTGGCGTTGAACGAGGAAATCAGTGGACTGTGTCTTCCGAGGAGAAATAAAAGGCGAGTACCGAGCCCCTGCGAACGATCGTTTTCTTCCAGGGCCGTCACGCCGGAATAAATTTCGGCGCGCTCCGGTAACGCTTCGCGAGCGACGTTATTGCTCCATTCGATCAGGGCGGTGAATCACGCCGGGCAGAATTAAACTCAGAACCCCCCCCCCCCTCGGAGTTCGCGTGATCGTGAACCCATGAACTCCGCGGGAAAGTATCGGGGCGGGTTATTTATGCCAGGAACGACCATCAAGAAAACGTTTCGCCTGGCGCACTTTCGCGCGGAACGAAATATCCCTCGTGTGTTTGGCCCCCCGGTGACGTTAACTCCTTCTTCCCCTGACCATTGTACCGTGTATACAGGGTGACAAATGCTTCGTAACTTCTAGGGTTGATAGTAGTCGCCAAATGATGAAAAAAAAGTCCTGATAAAAGTTAGTAGAAAGATTAATATTTTCAAAGTTGTAGAGAATTTTTTTTCGGTTAAAGCTACAGTAAAGACTATATGAGAGTTTAAAATTCTCTTTCTTTACTGTTTCCATAGCGAGAAAGTAAAAACCGAAAGAAAAAATTGTTTACAACTCCGAAAATATTAATCCTTCGACCCATGTTTATCAGGACTTTTTTTCATTTGGCAAGTACTATCTACCGTACAAATTATGAAGCCCCCGTTTTGTACCACCCTGTATGTACGAGGTATCGACGCCCAACCGCGGATTTGTCGGATTCCACAACGCCGATCCGGAGCTACATCGACGCGACGTGGCCCGTACAACCGTGCGTCGGTTTCTCGCTTTGATTTTTGGCCAATTTCCGGAATGGAGCCAGACCGCCAGAACGTTTGCCCGGAGATTCATTCGACCGACCTCTTTGCTTCCTCTTGCACACGCGATATCGTTGGACTATCCGTGAATCGCCTTGGGTCCTCTGTGCGAATCGAGGACTATCCGCGGCTGACTTTTAATACATCTACTCTACTCGGTGCAAGAATTACGTTGAACTTCGAACTTTCAGCTTACAGAAAAGCGAATCCTTGGTCTGTTGGATAGATTCCGAACGGCGGTTAGCTTTGATATTTCGATGTGTATCGTGTGAAAGGGGAACTTAGTACAATCACTGTCTGACCATTGATGCGCTCAATCTACTCGTGAAAGGAATTAGAAAAATCCAATCTTTCGAGTTACAGCCTCGAGAGGTTTGATCCTGGATCGATTGCGACAACACGACATTTTGGTTTATCACGTGATAGATATATGTGTCTGGCATTCATATTTCTGTCGTAAAGGGAGAACACTTTAAGTGGTTCACGAGGAAAACGACGGTGCAGAACTTAACGGTCTAAAACGGGGGATGAAGCTCGTTTCGCGTTTCCTCCACCATCCCGAGCGGAGGAATGGGATGCAACACAACGACACAGTGTATTCGCGTTCACCGCGAAGTAATCGGCAATGTCACGAATACAGATCAGTGTCTTTATGAGCCGCGACTCGTCCCGGGATAGACGTGACCATAAAAAGGATATTCCGCGTTCCGGTTTCATGGTTCCGCTCGTATCAGGTTCTTAACTCCCGGGAGATTTTCGTCGTGGCTTGTTTTTCTCCGCCTCTAGCGCGCAGCTGGTGAATTCTCTGTGCAAAATAACGCCGGGGAAATTGTTCGTTTGATCAGCCAGACGGGACGTCTTGCGAGTCGGCGAAATTAAAGGAGACGCCCGTGGTACGAGAGCGCTGGAGGTGTTTTTTTTCTTCTTCTCCGGGTTATTGCGTTCTACGATTAATATAGCCACTTTGTATGCCAACGTACATACAATAAAAAATTGCTAGACAAACGCCAGCCAGTAGATACATACTATAAACACGCGATAAGAACAATCGCAGTGAACACTACTTTAGTCCACTTCAAAGTCCTCGTAAATCTATCGCTGTAATTTCCAGGACTTTACGAAGTGTTTAAGTCTCGATAGTACAGTTAGTACGCTCGTATTATGAACGATAAACCTTAAACTAACATTTAAGTAGTTTCACTGTCCCGACACGACTTCTAAATGTCTTCCGAGAGTCGAGCACTACTCGTTCGTACTCGAAGAAGCATCAGAAAAGATCGTACCTTCGAAGGGAAACAAAGGCCGCGGCCGGAGAGCGTTTAATTTTTTTCCGCTGATTTTTATTGCAAATTACCCGGAACGACTTCCAAGTGGAGCTCTCAGGAGCAGTCAAGGTGCGCTCCGCGAAGCTGCCCGCCGGATATTATGAAGGTGTTGAGGTGTTATGATGGACAGTTACAAAGTACAAAGTTCTCAATTACCCAAGTTTCGCGATGAAAACACGAAACGCGGCCTGCCGAGTGCATCGAGAGCGAATGAGGGAGAGAGAAAGAGAGGAAGAAGTTTTTCCCCTCCGTGCTTTTCGCTGCTAAGAGCGCGAAAACTTCCCGTCAAATTCTATCTCGCGTAAGAACAGCCAGCTCTCGTCCACGGAGTTTATCGGCTGGCCGCCTCGGCGGTTCGTTTCGATGCCGTCGTTAAGAAAGCGTTATCATTTCATCATTTTCCCGACCGCCTGGTATTTCACGATAGTTTACAACCGGTACGACAGTGTAGTTTTCGATCGAGTATCATCTGACCCTCGTGTACCCGTTGAATTATTCAATAATTCCTGTTGCACCGGCAGAAGCTTTGCAACGGGGTCGAAAAGTTCGTTCCACGACGTCTGGGAAAATATCGTTTCGGCTCGCGGCCACAGTCCTGCCGTTGTTTTGCTTTTGTCCAGGCTGCATCGAAGAAAACGGCGTCGGTATTTTGTATAAGTCGTGTAACGATATATGACGTGACAACGAAGACCGATTGCCAGCCACGGTTGCACGTCCGGCCATGTAAAACGATCGCTTTATATCCCGGCGTCCACCGTAATCTCACGGGGGTTCATACAAACGAGATTGCTCCCGTACAGGGCAGGCTACCTCGTTCGGCATTTCCTGCACGAAGCCACCGCAGAATCAGCTGATCTAATTACGGCGAGTTTCTGATCAAACGACCGACCGACTCCCCCGCCGCTTCGTGGACCTGATCGATTGTGACATGGAACAGGAGAATCTTTCTCGAGTCCCTGGACAAGGGTCTAGTCAGGGCCGATCTTTCCGTGCAAAAATTGCTCCTCGCGACGTTTATGAATGGTTCAGCAATGTGTCACCATAGGTAATGACCGGCGGAAATTGATTAACTTCGAATTAACCTGGAATAGACAGGACCCTTGACCGAGACCTCAGGGGAATCGGGTAGTGCCAAAGTGGACACGTACAAACTGCTCCCAAGGCTAACCCGGAACCCCTAAGTTGGATTCTGCTCGACTCCGACAAGGAGTTAACTAAGACCTGACCAAGACATCGGTCCTTGTGGGACAGAAACCAGCTAACTGGGACACACCCACGAAACAACACAGACCTGAACTGGGATTTAATTAAAGCGTAATCGTTGGTACACTTCCTGAACCGTTATGTACACTGAGATCGATATTATACATCGAATTATATAGGTTACAATTTCTTCACGAAGATTCACGAGAGTTACATGTCGCCTTTTATTAATCGTCCAAGTCCTTCGGGTGAATTTTTCCACTCTAAAGATATAGGTTGCGGTCGAAACGCGGACAGTTTCATGTCGAAGGAATGGAAGTTCCTTGCTCCCTGCCCCCGTTCCCGATATCACAGCGAACACACGGATGGAAAAATTTTTGTTTTCCCGTGGAACGTGATCGGAAGTATCGACACGTAATATGCGCGGGACTGACGACCAGGAAGAGAAAGACGGATCGCGAGGGTACACCGTCCGGAGAGAGACAGAGGGAAAAACAGCGGGACGGTGGGCGCGAGCGATTTATTAAGCGACAACCGGGACGGCTCAACCATTTGTTTTCTCGCGTCGCCTATTTCCCAAGCAGAATTGAGTTTTCTCGAGCGAAATACCGCCGCGGAGGCGCGTCGACGACGTTGCTGCGCTTTCCCGCTTGTCGGTAGCGACTTGCTGTTTAACGCTAATCATTCTTTCGCTCCGCTAGAAAGTTGAATGCTTTCGAATCTCATAGATGTATTCAGAATACTCCAAGAAATTACATTTCCACGATGGTTAGTGCGTTTATTGTTACATTTCATTTTATATGATTATTTGTATTGGTAGCACCGTCGGCGTTGGCTAGATGGTTAGTTTAAGTAGTAATATCAATGGTACGTCAGACTATCCACATTGATGCGTTCTAATGCTAACATCCCGTTCGTATAAACATATGCAGGGTCTTCATAAAAATGGAGGACACTTCTCATATACACTATTGCATATACACTATCGGCCAAAAGTATGGGGCTAGATCTGATACTTAAAGAAAGAGAAAAATTGTTATTTTCCTAAGATTTGCTAAAACTGCGTGGAAATGATTTGTATATCTACTAATTACGTAATTTTTATTATATCGTAACAGAATAATTAAATCGATCAATTATTAGTAGTGTACTTCCAATAATCAATAGCTCGGAAACGAAGCATCGAACCTAATTTCATCATTCTCGATTTTCATCCCGTAGAATCTTCACCCTCGTGAAAGTGTCCCATATTTTTATTAACAGCCTCCACGTAATCGGCAGTTCGCATCAAGGAACATCATAACCGTGTGATTTGCCATCGGCGGCTAAGTTATTCATTAAAAGTCAGGCCGTTACTTTTATCGCGGTCTAATTCACTTTATCCGGTGGTGGAAGGAAAATCGAATACGCCCGCGAAGTTTGTCGATCTCCACCCCCCCCCCACGTCCTCCGTATATCGCACCCCGTGGAGTATTAAATTTTCCGTACGTATATTCTCCGAAAGCGTACGCCCTTTTAACGTAGGCGGCGATATCGTTTCGCCGGGAGTATCAGTGGTGGGGAGCGTCCCCGATATTATTTCGCGAAAAGTTGTTTCGCGATACACGAATATCCGTTGGGTGTCGTATCTTTCGTCCCAACGATAGGACACTTGTAATTCCGGCGACTCGACTGCTTACATCGGGTAACGATTACAATCGCGGGCAAGTTCTGACATTTTTCCACGGTCTCGGTGTATCGAGTCCGCTGATGGAACAGCGACGAACCGGAACGTTGAATTTCAATATTTATCCTCTCACTCTCTCTCCGCTTCAATATCTTTAATGGAAAACCCCTCGACGATGACGTGGACCTGAGAGGGGGAAAACGTTGCAGAAGCAAAACGCGCTGCCTTTCGATGGGATTGCTTATTAAAGGCGAGCCGAACGACTAAATCCACGCGGTCGAATTGGTACGTTTCACGTTTGAAATATAACAACTTTTGTTCATAGGAGAAGCACGGTTATTTTTTAATTTCCCCCACCCGTGAACTAGTTCCATTCTCAAGAGAAAGCTCATAGTTCTCTTTGTCAGTGCTATCGATAACTCGATCCTCTCGCACGCGATTCACTGGTCCGGTCTGTTTACGGGTAAACATCTTCGCGATAGATCCGGCCCGCGGCGAAGTGTATATCTCGAGAGACGTCTGTCGTTAAATAGAAATTCCGCGGTCGCGTTATTCGTTGCGCAAACAATCGATAAGATGAACGGGGAACGGTCGACCCGGTGAAACGGCGGAAAGAACAAAAGCAATTTTCCTCGAGACGGCTCTTTCGCCCCTGTACTGTCTTTTATTACTCTTCCGTCGCGAGACTTCCCCGGCGGAGAAACGAACCGGAGAACACGAGGACCGCGGAGCCCACGCAGCAGTCCCTCTGCCGCGTGATCGCTCGATTATCGACTCGCGAATGGCATCTCAAACGCGAACCGGATATCCGAATTTTTTCTCGCCTGTCGACACACGGTTCCCTCTTTATGGAATACGAACTCGAGGTTTGTCTCTCTGCAAGACTGTAAGATGACCTGTATATTCAGTAATATATCAGGTTTCGGTATAGCTTTGATGACATAATATCGGTATCAAACTCATACCGGTTTAAGTCCATAAACTATATGCTAAGTGAATAACGTTCGATGGTTATACGTGACACCAAGGAGATCGCGTTCTATGAAAATCGCGCAGGTCGCTGATATTCGACCACATTCGCCTGATCGTGCACAATCACGTACCCATTGTTCGCGAAGATTCCTCTACCGCGGTGCGTCATCGATTAAGTCCCTCACGCGTTTATCTCAGGCGAGTCGGGATCATAAAATGTTTCATTTCTCCTTGGTAAGTCCTCCTCGACGCGATGCCTGGGAAAACGGGTTAATCCGTTTCCCGCAACGAATCGCGGGAGGGGGGGGTGGAACGATAGTAAAGTGGAATCCTGTTTCAGCTGGGAACGGCGCTGTCGACTCGAGCAGAGACGGACCGTCGTAAATTTGGAACTGAATTGTACACGGTGCTGCTGTTTTATGAACTGACACACAGCCCGACGACGCTGCGCCGCCAGTGGAATTGGTTAAAGAACGACAGTGGCATTCTTCTCGAACAGTTGCAACGTAGATTTTCGTCGCGAGCGCGCACCTGTTAGCGAGTATGTAATTCGTAAATTAATTTACACTTGTCATGGCGAAGGTTTATAATTCTACCCGGTGCGGCCAGTTTCACGTCGGCGGGAGTTTCCAGTCAGACAGGGCGAAGGGATCGCAAATGAAAATTAAAATTCCCTCCTCGCCGGCGGCCGGAACGACCGTCCCCGCAACCCGTTTTTTTAATTATTCAAGAATGCCCGAGCGTTCAGCGTTTAGTTCAGCGTTTCGCCGTCCCGCAAATGAGAAGGAACTTCTGTTTATGGAATTCATTTCTGTATACTTGACGATAGCTCGAAATTGAACCCTATTTCTTCCCGTTAAATATCGAAGTTTTCCGATAGTAAGTCTCCGATTCGAAAGTTTTTACAGAAAGGAGAGCCTTCGGTTTAAAAGACCTTGCTCCTGTCTTAAAAACGGAGAGAAGTCGAACCAGTCCAGAAAATAACGAGGGCGGAAAGCAGTTTTTGTAACGGCGACAAAAAAAAAAAAGAAATCAAAAAAATAAAGGAAGCAAAGTCCTTGGTAGGTGGACTCGACGGGCTCGGTCAGCGATTCGTTGTACCGAAATAAAATCCTTAACGATCCTCCGCTCGCCTCAACCATCGCGGTGGGCCGTGATCAATTACATTTCACCGTTTCCCCACGATCGTACACGTACCGTCGTTTCTCCGTGGGGGCGCATTCTCGGTCGCCACCTCTCTACCCTCTACCAGTCAGCGAGCCAGACCAAGCCAGAAAACAAAAGGAGCACGGAAGAAAACAGAAATCCGCTGGAAACTGCTCGTTCCGCCTCTCCCACCGACTATTATACGCCATTACCTCGTTTCCCGCGTGTGCACACATACATAGACGCACAGACAGAGACGAAGAAATCGGGCGAGGACGCCGCTATCGCGAAGTGGCCGGCCGATCTAAGATATCCACCGGCAAGAAAAAGCCAGAAATACTAGGCAACAGCCCTCCAACCCCTACGGCGTGGACGAGAGAGGGGGTGGCAGTCTGTGATGCTCCAGAAACTCTGCTCGCGACACTCACGACTTCTCATCCCCTGCTTCCCTTCGGTGGAGTCGAGGGAGTAGTCGAAGAAGCAGCAAGAGAAAGAGCCAGAAAGAGAAAGAGGGGCGGAGGGGGAAGAAAAACGAAAATGGCAGCAGTTGAGCTACCGTAGAAAATTACCTCCGTCCGTTTATCCGGCTACCATCAGATCCTGCGTGACCTCCACCCGCGTCACCCCCTCCACCAACCCCTGTTTCACCTTTTTTCGTTTTATTCCTCCCATCCGGCTGGTGCTCCCTCGTCAGCTTCTGCGTCCCTCTTATTGGCTACGCTCCCCCCCGCCCCCGTCTCTAAAACTCTGTGTCGCGTTTCCGTTGACTTTTTTGCGACCTCCCCCCCCGCCCCTAGTCTGCGTCGCAACCGTACGGGAGTCAGGATTTCTAGCTGCTGGTGGCGAAACGTCCTCTATCCACGACACGCTCAACCCTTTCGCTCTTCCTCCTCGTCTCGGGCCGTGGTTCCATCGGTCCCCCTGACCGTTTTCTTTCCCTTTCTGCTCGAGAAACTCCGGATCACGCGGAAATGCGGGCGAAGCTGTCGGTGTCTGCGGGGACTGGGAAAATCTGAAGCACGAACAACTGTCCCGGAGCAATCGCGATGGTGTTTGTTTTGAGGAGTGGAGAGAGATTCGATCGATCGTGTTTGGGTGCCGGGGAATCATTATACGTGGACTCTCCGGTCTTAGAAGTAATAAGCTGAACTGTAATAAGGTAGAAAGGGGCGGGGTGGGAGGAGATTGTAACAGACGCAAGCCAATAGAGGGATGGTAGCAGTTTCCTCGGAAGTTTGACAATTTTACCTAGATCCTAGTGCGCTCGTAATTGAAATCCGTTAAAAATATGACCACTTCCCTTATTAATTCCTCGCCCGCCCTTTCGCGCGAACTGCTGCTGCTGCCGCCGCTTTAACGATCCAACGTTTCAGGAACTTAATGAGCGATTTAACAGCTGAACTTCCGTGGCGGAAGGGAAGAAAAAACTGCTCGAAGTTACAGAAAAACCTACTTATGTTCCGAAAGGAACTTGGCTGGGCCGGGGGTGTGTTTTTTATTGGACTACGTGTTTCTAACTTCTGAACAGCTTTCGGAGAATTGAGTAATTCATTCGGTTATTACTTCGCAAACCGTTGAAAAGTAGCGGTCGTGCGAAATTATCAATGCTCGCTGTACCATACAGAGCCCAGTTATGAATGCGGGGTGAGCGGGAATTGAACTCCGGGCCAGTTTAACGGAATACTAGCCTTATATAGCAACTCGCTATCGAGGCTCTGTGGTTCTAATGTTTCAGTAATTAGCATGTATAGTTGATTGAATTCATTATAGGCGCCCGAAGAACGTTATGTATTGTACGCAACCGGTAAATAATATACGTACACGCGTTACTCACGCTAACTAAATGTTATACGAGATTCTACCGCCAATTATCATAAACTTCTCGCGGACCACGCTATCCACGGGGCTTCCGTACGAATGCATACATACATACACACACGCGGTGGTATCGATCTCGCGGACAGAATACACGTCGAAATGCAAAATTCTTCTTGCCCCCGACCGTATTCCGTATTCGCCCGGATTCGGCAGCGGCTGCTTAGAATATTCGTATTCTGATGCACAACGACGGGGGAAATAAGAAGACGACCCGTCCGATTGATTTATATCCGACATATTTATGCGATCTCCGATCGCGAATCCCGGGAAACGCGAGGCGGATTAAATTAAAAGCAACACAGGTCGATGCGTCTGAATAATATTCACGGAAATATATTTATAGGTTAAAATTCTGCTGCCTGGTGGTATACATCTACAGTGCTAACTGAAAAGTGTGTCCAAAATAAACGAGGTGATCCACGGAAGTAGTACAAGTAGTAATACCAATTATAAGTCAGACCTGCGACATCGACGTTTCATAATCGATCATATGCACACAGTCTCCGTTGTATCGTAGTCTCGACTGACCGATCCTGTATAGTTGTATCGTGTACACTGTTATTTCGCCAAATATTTTCACGCAGGGGTGGGGGGATCACGTTAAGTACCTTTCGAATGATTGCCCCAGGAAGCGATCGCGCCCTATCCCCGAAATAACGCGACGTCTTTTCCATCAAGCCTCCGAAATGAAAGCCAGGGAAGGCAGGGTGATCCGTCTTCGAATAACCGTAATTACCCCTCGGTCCGACGAGCACGGACGAGCACCAGCGGCCCCCTCCCCCTTTAGATAAACTGCGCTAGCGCGCGAACCAGTGGAATACTCGGTCGGATGCATTCTTCTCGGCAGAAACGACGCTCAGTCCGTTTGGGATTCCGTTCCGTGCAATTTGGACGGGCGTGGTGGCCTCTTGGAAACTTGATAATGCTTGCGACACACACTCAAACACACATGGTGAAAAGGACAAGGTAGGATCAACGGTGGCACGGCTAACGTGGCAAAGAGAGCGACGTGGCTCGCTTGGCTGCTGCCACCACCGCCGCCGCAGCTGGAAGCTTACCATGAAATATGTCCGGATGATCCGCGGGCGCCGGAGAAAAATTATATCTTAAGCTGTTCGCCGCATACGTGCCTTTTATGCTCGCAAATGAAAGATGCCGGAGGTCAGCTACACACGAACATTACCACCGCGAGTCCGAGCGTCGAAGACAATGGCAAGATGAAATGTTTCTTTGTGAATCTGTCTTGTACTGAAAATTCTACTTTTGGTATCTGTAATTAAATGAATTTTAATTCTCACCCCCGTACATACTTGCACCGTATCTCGAATTTTTTGTATTCTTTCGTATTCGATGGCATTCGACGGCGATAATTGAATATCACGGTTCAAAATGTACGCTTGAAATTCCATCTCCAACAGACACGTTCGCCACGGAATTTCCGTACGAAGCTGGACGAGGCGGATCGGGCGAGAAACGTCCAAGGTTCGTCGGAGAGTTTTCGAAAAACCGTCAAAGAAACGTCGATACGATTCAACGGTGGATAACCGCAATTCCGTTTCTAGATTCGACGAAACCACGGGAGCGGCGAATATTCGATTAAAAAGAAAGGTGGTTGAAACGCGTCACTGCCTCCCCAGCACTGACAGTTTTTGACGTTCGAACCGACTCGTTTGTCCAAACACATTTCTGCGGGACGATGCGAACGCCGGCGTCGCGCTATCGAAAATGGATTTCATTGTTATGTATCGATAATAGTCGCGGGGCCGTGCTCGTAACTATTTTATTGGTTCAATTCCGTCGGCGTAACCCCGACGTAACGAGTGACAACGCGGCGGTAGCTCGCTGGTATCTGACGCGTCGGTTGTCGCCGGCGATAACGTTGCCAACGCCGCAGCGAGTTATCGAAACTTGGTGTTTCCGCAAAATCTGACAGCCGACGACTGCTTTCAAACATATTTTCCTCGTCGTCGTCGTCTCTCTCTCTCTCTATTTTATATCGACAGACACACGGAGTTGCTGTTTCCAATTTTTCGAAACATTTTTCCTCCCGAACGAAGATTTGGGTCAGAATTTTCGCGGTGTAAATTTCGGCCGGCTCGTTGCGACGCGAATGGAATTTGTCTGTTTATTGAACGACTCGTAAACTTCTCGTTGTACAAATACCAGAGATACATTTTTCCACCGTGGATGGAAGCTGGTAAGATCAGACCGGAAGGAAATGCGTGGGTTCTAATGGACGGAATATCTGACTCAATACATGTTAATAAAACAGACAGATAGCCATTGTTCGCCATCGAGTCGGCTAACCAATTGCCCTGAACCCAGGCCGATGTTGAATACACTCGGGCGAAAGCTCGACTCGAATCAAGGCTTCGTCAGGGCCACTGCCGGAAGCCTTCGTTCGGTAGGGGAGGGACGCGAACGATTCAAGGCGGATGATAAAAATGAATTCAATGGCCCGACGGGATTAACCCGATTCCAGGCCAGCGACGTGGCCACCCGTTTCGTTCGGTCATTCAATTTAGTTTCACGCAAATACCGGCTGCCGACGGTGGGCCGTGGGTCGGGGACTCGAAATTGTGTTTGCATTTCCCTTTTGGCCCGCGCTCGAAACGGGCCAGCCTTCTTGGACATGCATACGGATGGTGAAATTTGCGTCGGGTCATTTGCCCCCACCCCGGAGGGGTGGAGAGGCGGGACTTGTTATTTGTCCCACGATTCCGTGAGAGAAATTGAAAACGTTTAATTCGAGGCACACCCCCAGTGGACGACCGGTCTCGATTATCGACGGGAATGTTTCATTCAATTCGCCTGGGAAGACGATCTCAATGTTGCGGTTGCTTTCCATTTTGGGGGCTGAGAATCGCGCTGTGAGTGTTCATGGAAGAGGAGGTGGATATTACCGGGGGTGTTGTTCTTGCAAAGAGGAATAATATTTTAACGTATGTGTCTTTCGTTAAAAATTTCGTGGTTCGGAGATTGGAAAATCTGGAGAGCAAATTCCTCTACGAAACATTAGTCAGAAATTCATGCCCACTTATAGGATTGTATCCGATTATAAACGTGGTTGCAGCTTGCAAGGGGCGGACTGGATTGTGCTAAATGAGACGGAGACGTTGATTATGGTTTTATCCGTTGCATTAACAAAGGACCCGTACTTCAAATTCTCATTTCATTCCTGCCCTTCCATTTTTCATACTGCTGCTGCTGCAGGTCCTTTCAAAGTTTCTAAAAGCTTCCATATTTAGTTGCTTCTTCTTCGCCGCGACATACCCGGAACGTAGCGGAAGAATTCGTTGCGCTCCGAAGCAGAAAAGCTAGCCTGACAGCTGACGTTACTGCCTCGGCGGAAAATTTTAAGCACGATATATGTATCTGAATATTGCCTGAGATAGCACTCTCCCGATAATCTGTAACAATAGCAGGCTTTGCAGCAACAGTTTATTCAAGAGGATTAGGAAAAGTAAAGGATACTAGTAGTAATATCAACGATAAATCAGACCGCCTCGTTTGTACTCGCAATTATCTGTAATTCCACCTTCATCGCAACTTTTACTAATTGAATCTTTGAATTCGCTCATTCTGCATCGTCTGTAACTCCACAGACATTCTATTTGAGAAGTGGTACCATTGATCGTCCGATCTACCATCCACTTACATCGCGTACACACATATTTCACTACGATCCAATGAACAATCGACACACCGAACTCTCTGTACGGTCTGTTTCAGTCGTAATACAATTCTCCGCGACTGACACCTCGATCCTCCTCGAGTATTCAGTTTGTCACTGTGTAGTTCCTATCGCGCGATCGCCGAGAATACCAGCGGTCCACATCGTACCAGGATCAGTGGAAGCGTTATCGGAATCCCGTTATGATAAGTACGGGTCGTGAGAAACGTGACGCAATTTATTTCATCGCCGCCGGGACGAAGCGGATAGAGCAACGTGCCGCGGCCTCGTACTGTCGCCAACTTCACGGCGTTTACCCTTAACAATAAATCGATATCTCGGACGTTGGACGTCGAACGTTAATTATCAAAGAGGCTACACACTCCTCGGCTTGTTTTCCTTTGAGAAGCTCCAGTTCACGGAGTTGCCAGCGCGTGGACCGTCGGCGTTTGTCGTGAATTGAACGAGTACAACGTCGATGCGAGCAACTTTTCGGCACGGTAAACTCAATTAGATTATAAACAGCATCGAAAATCGATATTTCCGTTCTCGATACGATCATCTATATGTTCCAAAATGGACAGAGACGTGACGAGAGCGATGATACGTTTGAACGAACGCGTGACGAGGTGTCGTTGTCGTGTCGGTTGAACAGTACGACACGTCTAATTACAAGTTAACTTCAACCGAAACTCCCGTTCATCTTGGATAGAGAAGAAACTTCTGCTCGGTTCAAACTTCGGGGATCATGCAACGATGTAATTACTTCGGGACGACGCGGGTCCCGGGACTCTTTCCAACTGGCGGCAACTTCCTTGAACATCGCGCGCCAGACAGAGAGACTGTTTTGTGTTTCGTCAAAATTGTAACACTTCTTGTAGAAACATTACCTCGGCTAGAGACAGCTTCGTTCGTCGCGATTAGGAGAAACCAGTGATACAAGTAGTCGTATCAACGACACGTCAGACCGAGGCAATGGAATTTTTAAATTCCTCGACTTGTATCTCGTCCGATCGTCCTTGTACATCGGTCGCCGAGCGTTCACACGGTCGGGAAACAATCAAGAAGTGCGAAACGTCCCCTTGGTAACGGTACACGACAGTTAACAGCCTGCCAGTTTATTGGCCATTCAGCCGCGTGGCGGTAAATCGCTCGAGAAGTTAGGCAGTTGTAGTCGTCGAGGCTCCTGACCCGGCAGGAGCTCCGAGCGTAACGTCACCAACTCCTATAAATTTTCTTACAATTTACGGGGACGCCAACGAGACTTGCTTCCGGCACCCCCCCCAGAGAGCCCTCTTTCCGCGGGCGCGCGGGAGGAGCGGCGAGCCACGACGACAATGCGATTCTCTGCTCTTCTTGCCTCGGTATCGCCCAAGAACATAATAATACTCCGTGCTCGAATGGTTTTCTGGGGGACATTCCCGTTGAATGGGAGTTTCCGTTGAAACCCTCGCTGCGTGGTCGTGGATAGAGTGCACACGGGAACATTATTTTTAATTTTACATTCGGTCGAATTGCAACACGAAGTCCGTGAATCCTGCAAGAAGACTGCGGAGATCGGACGACGTGAATAACGTCTTCATCCGACCGACTGATACGGGTAACAACCTTAACCGTCCAGTTATCGTAATGGAAAACCGATATTCCCAGCGAGCCGCCGCGCCCAGCGGCTGATATAAGTCGGCCGAACACTGCTAGACACTTTTTGCCGGGACGGATGCAATTAGGGGACCGTTTATTCGATTATTTTCACGATGGACGGGAACGTAATGCAATTTCATCCGAAGTAGCAATCAACGATCGGAGTGCCGTGGGGGCTGACGACTTACACACACTTTCATTACCGTCGGTGAAGCAAATTCTAATATTTTTTCAAAAATTCTTCACCAGCGACCATTTCATCCTTCGGATGTCAGAGTCACTTTTACAATCGAAATCATTTTGGTTTACGGAGAACGATATTACGATAATGATATTCTGGCCTGTTCTAATAACTAACCGTTCAAGAGTTTGACAATTTTAAAACCCTTTCTAGCAACATTAATACCGTACGTGCGCAAGAATTCTCACGGCGGAAAGGAATTTTATGTTTTAAAAACAAAAGTTTCCGTCAACGAATTCGCCGTTGTAATCTACTTTCAGCTAGCTACTTTCAGCTGAAAGTTGTCCGTTTCGAATTTGTTAATAACGCATACGTTTCGTCGCTTTTAATACCCGTCGATGGTCACGGTATAGCAAAAGTTCTACGGTAAGCTAACCACGACGAAGGAGGGAAAATCCTTCAAGGGTCCGAAAATTACGAGCGTCAGAGCTCGAAGTCACGGATAGAAGCTGCTTCCTCCATTGGCGGTGGCGTTTAGCGAAGAAGGGAAAAGGAAAATGGTCGCGACGGAGTTCCACCGAGGGTGGAACACACCAGTGTGCACACGGTTTCCACGCGGTCACATAAATTTCGATTTCTGAGCAAGTTCGCGCGTGAAAAATCCCGGCTGAATCCTCTTAGCTCATAATGGCGAGTAATGAAGACGAACGCGCCGCACGAACTGCTACCGGGTGACGTTTTACGATAAACAAATGCTGCCGTATGCCGCGGTATTTCACCTGTGCTGTTTGGCACTCGCAGCGGCGAAGAAAGGCAACGCGACATGTCGAACCCCGTTACGCTTTTATATCTTTCCTCTGGGTGATAAAAAAAGGCGTTATTTGCCGACGCTTGGACAGATCGAGATCGATCCCGATACCCGGGAAATACGAATTTAGATGTTAAAAATGTTAAAGAGAGACTTGCTTCTATCGAGCAACTTTTAATGAGGTTTATCACAGTGATAGAGCTTGGAATTTTGAAGCCAATGCTATTTGTTTCAGACGTCTACGGTCATTAGTTTATGAAATATTTAATGTTTAGTGCCCAGGAGCCTTCGACACTTATGAAGCATTTATTGTACTGTGAAATTTATGCGTGGAACAAAAACCTATTAACACGTTGACTGCGTCAGTGAAAAAGGCTGTACGTAGCCAGACATATTTTATTTCGATTTTTTAGGGCATAAATCGTAGAAAATATATGCGTTTAGCTAATAGAGGCTGTTGGTCTTGTTTTCATTTATACTACGATGTTAATTTTACGAAAAAATGTCGTTAGGTATATAAGTAATCCATCCCCTTTGCAATTTACATGTCATCCATATTTGGGTGACGTGGCAGTCAAAGCGTTGAACATTGCGACGCAGATTAGTTGTATACTATAGGCCTCACCGTTATATCTGTTCCAATACGCGACGTTGTTCCTATTCACCGTCTCACCGATATAGCGATCGATGCCAATAACATCGAGAATACTCGTAGATATTAACCGAACGAAGGAAAACGCCGAAGACTAGGAAACACTGAGAATCGAGGCCTGTTTAAAACAAGCTATTCAACAGCTTGGAACAGAGAATTTTGTACGAGGAGACCTTATTTGCTTTTATGAAGCGTTCCGTTCGAAAGGCAGACGTAGAAATAGTAGTACAAGTAGTAATATCAACGATATGTCAGCCCAATGAAAATTACCGTTCGTAAACCTTTTATGATCGATTATTCGTCGATTATACACCAATGCCCCCCTCCACGTTTCATTGCTGGTATAAACCTAATTCCACCGTGACCACGGAATTTTTCGCGACATTAGAGAATCGTAACCGCGAACTAATTCGTCGACGTCGAACGCGAAAGAAAAGCTCATAATGGCGAAGGAAGTCGTTACTGAAATTTCATGCCGCCCACGGCCAGGAAACTTTCGCGTCGGACAAAGGTTACCAACAATGCCCGTTGTCCTGACAATACCGCCACCCCCCAGTTCGGGTGAGTTGAACCTGGAAAAGGGATATGAAATCCGCTCGATTGGCCCGTCGCACCCGATAAAACCATGCCCCGCATTGATTTCCGTACGGTCGGTTCTACGCCACTTTTTCTCCCCCGCTGTTCGTCCGGGTCATCGTTTCGACAGACGGACGGATGGTTCCGGGGGAATTTTCGAATTTCGCAATTTTTACTTCCCGTCCACCCCCCAAACGTCGTTTCCTATTTTGCTTTTACCGAGCGTCCACGAAGACGACCCACATCGCAACCCGAAATATTTCCCCGTGGAAATGCACCGTTATCACACGCTCGAGTCGCGTCTTTCGTCCTAGGGGTTTTTTGTTTGTTCGTTTCTTTTTTTTATCACGGATTCCGCTATTTTTCGTCGACGTTGGAATTCACGGTTCAACCGACTTCTATTTCGCAAACAGTAGCCAGGATTTATGGAGAAATTTCAAAGCGAGATTTACGGTTGGACCGTGTACAGCGATCTTCAGACCGCTCGCCATATTTTAATGGTTAAAATTACGGGATTCCTCTCTTTCGGGAAATATCCCGTTTTCGACAAAGCTACTGGAAAGAAAAATGATTTTCAACGGTAAAACTGAGGGATCAGGCAGGTTCACAGAAGGAACACGTTGCCGGGATCGGGAGGGAATGCTCCAATCAAGCCAGCTGCACTTTTTAACGACCTCATTAGCAACCCCGAAGCGACTGATCGCGGAGCTCGAACGAAGATGACGGAATTCCTCGTTTGTTATCGGCTGGTCGGGAAATATGCATGGAAATCCGGGTAAATTTTCGATCCGATACCGCGGAGTCGCGTCTCTACGACGGTCGTTCACCGTTTATTGCGGAATTATACAGCCGTGAACAAAACTATAATTTCGCCATTTCAGTATTCCGGCCGTCAGGTAGCTGTGATTCTGCGGGAATAGGGGATTGGGGGACGGGAGGAGAGGCAGACTGGGGGTTTGGCGGAGACGCGAGGAACCGATCGGAGAGAAATTCAGGTGGCACGGGATAAGTGTCGACGATAAAAAAGTTTTACGACGCATCGACTACCTTTGAATGTACAATTCCAGCCATGGTTACGGAGTTTCCCGTAGACGGTCCTCCGGAGGGGAGGTCTCCGTGGGTGGGATGAAAGCGGGCATGATTTCAGCTTGTCGGACTCTCGCAAATGCTCTTTTTAATACCCCCGTCGCATTCGTTACCGGGATTGTGGAGCGGCAAACGTTGCATCCCTGTAGGTATTATTTGCTGAAATACGTTTCTTGATGCACGATTTTAGAACGAATAAAATGTCCGTGTTCATTGTTACGGTCTATGTTTACTCTACAGACAGAAGTATCTGGCCGTATTGTTGACTACCGTCGTAGAAACTCTTAAAGGAATCCATCAACCTTGTTATTAGACAAATTACCCCACGGTTGTATTTGTCTGGTTCAAGCTTGACGCACGTTCTACCCTCCTTTAGATAGTTGTACTTTAAACCACCGTCTGACGAAACCTTGTTACTTACTACTGAATCTCGGAACCAGTACCGTGGTTTTATGAAGAGTTTCGAGGTTTCTCCGTGGCCGCCACGTCGACTCGAAGCCAACACTTCCCTCCCTTGAGAATGCCCTCAATTCTCTTCATCTGGCAGCATCATCTTGCCGGCAGCCCCTCGGTCGCCGAAAGAAAGAGCGAAGAAGAAGAACGAAAGAAGAGCGCGCGGTTTTAAGCACACCCGGCGCACCGAGAGCAGCACTTCTTACCTACCATAACGAACGTGTCGAGGATCATAAAAGGGACGCCACTACAATTTACGTTGTCTCGACGGTGTCGACGGTCCGACGAGAGGACGTTTCAGAGGAACTACAACCGAAGAGTTTCGAGTCGTCCACGATTTGACCCAACAAAATATTCTCTTGACTCCTATTATCGACGAGGAAGAGTCTTTCCTGGACTAGCGAAGAATTCAATTAGACTATTGGCTGATCCAGGGAGCTAGATTTGAGAAAGGAACACGGAAATGAGCTGTCATCTTTTTGAATATCCGACGCAACGTGGAAAGTCTTCTTTTTCAGGCACGTAGAAAGCTTGAAATTGTGGGAAAACCTTCAAGGACGAATAAAATCCGAATTTCCTGAGCTGGCATTCCTAGGAGGTTCTCGTAACTTGCACTATCTCTATATATCATTTCACTGAACCCTTGTGATCTTTCGAGAGCCAAAGGGTACTTGGCTACGCGGGGTTAAGTACTCAAACTTTGTTACCGCAGGAAGAAATTTCAGCCGGAAGTCGACTGGCGGGGCCATCCCTCGACAGGGCGACGGAAAGGTAAATAAACTTTTCGTCTTACGAGCGAAAGTTACGTGACTAATTCGATTTCTGTCCGGGTCTGGGTTGTCCTTCGTCTCCAGTGTCAACACTCAACCGTGTGGTCTACTGAACTTCGGAAAAAGTATCCTCGTAACCAATAACCGTGTCACCGACTCGACTGGGTGAGACCTCTGTATCCGGGCCAGGCCTGAAATACTCGTTCGTGGAACCCTTCTCCTCGGCTCTGCCCGAGATATTTGCCCTGTGGTGGGGTTGGGGGAGAGTGTTTTCCCCGGCCATCCAGCTTGATGGCCACTCCGGTCCTAAGAAAATCAAGATCGAGGTCGGCGATAATGCTCTTCGAGGAGAAAGCGAAGGGTACTAGGGTTGAGGACGAAGTTTCCTTCGTGAAGATGCTTTGAAAATGAAATGATTCCATATACATTTCGACGAGGACCAACGAATATTCGGAGATCCACACAAATTCGTACAAAATAGTGCACAGAGAAGCCAGTGAATTTCATCGAGTATTCGGTCGCTTGAACAACACCGCGAAGGATTAAACACGAAATATAGGGACCACAATTCGGGTAGCACAACGCGTTGTAATTATTTTCCCTGGCCCATTCGCTCGCTCGCGCGCTAAAGAAACACCGAGCTGAGGGGATGACCCAGAAGGTGAAGGGATGACGAGGGGCAATTTAGCTCTCATTAAAATGTAGTTTCGTCTGTAAGCAATAAGGTCCGCCCCGCATCGGGGATTTCGTGTCCCCGGCGAAATTAGGTCGGCTCGATTTCCATTTTCTCGGTAGTATAAACAGAGATTTGGGAAGACGCCGGTCACGCTACCGGTATCGATTTATCGTTGCGTTGCCTGGAGGTGAGGCCTTAAATTTCACCACCGTACACCGCCTCGGTTGATAGAGAATTGATCGTTAATTGTCAACGTACGAACCTTCGAGGTGATGCACAGTTAATTACGGCGACGTGCACGAAACACGACGAATATGTATGACGTGTTTATCGATAACTAGATGGAGGAGACTTGAAATGCATCGAGGGAGCTGCGTCGCTACGTTTGTCCATATTTATGGTCGACTCTTTCGAGATCAACGTCGTCGAATCGATCGCAGATATATTCCGGATCCAAGAACGATCCATTTCCACGAAGTGGTAACATTTTCAATTTTCTCCAACACTTCTGATAACCCGGATGCGCTTCGGCGTCACGCGAAAAGCCGCGAGCCAATATAGAAAATCGGGACACGTTGATTCTGGCAAATATAATCGAGAGGGTGAACTGTATTCTCGAGCATACCTGGGAAACCGATATCGGCGAACGATCACCCAACAAATTCCCCTGAATTTCCGGCGTCGGGTCGTGCGTTAATTATCGTAATTACGTTTTATCGGTCAACGAGACGGCGGCGCGCGACCGATGGAAATTATTGTCTCACAATTTTTTTTTTCCGCTGAACGGCGTTATGTCTGTTAATTGCGACCGATGAAAATTACTCGAACGTAATTCGATCGGTTTAATCGGCACGTATCACCCGCGGGGAACAGCTGTCTCATTCGCATTCGCGGAAGCTGTCGCCCGCCAGACCGTTCTCCTGAATTACGACCGATGGTGTGTCGTTGACGAAACAAACACCGCCTCCCTTCCGACACGCTTTGTCGGTCCTGCTCTTTGCGCGAACGGTGTCTATGGAAATCAACCTTACGATTGACTTTAAAATGTTATGGCACGATTCTCGGCACATGGAAGATCCTTGAAATCAAACATTTATCCAGACACGGAGCTCATGAATTCCATAGATTATCCCTAAGCATCGAATCGTTTAGAATCCCCGATATACTTGAGTTTTAAATTTTCTTACATTCCTAAATTCCTGAGTATAATTCTCTGAATTTCCAAAGCACTTCGCTACCCCTTCCCGTTCTCCACAATTCCGTCATCGACAGATTGTTCACGGTCCGCCATCGCAAAGTATATTATCTTCCTCGACGACGCTACCTTGGATACCGTGCGCGCACGCGGGGTTGCATCAAAGCGGGAAATCTGCCGGAAAATATTGGTAGCATAAGGGGGGGAGCCCCATTTCGTACCAGCGTGTTCGGGAACCGCTATAACAATTCGGTTAGAGATAGCGGTTAACGGTGTTCGCCAGCCGATTATACCGGCGTGTGTAACAACGAGGCGATACAGCTGTGCGTGGCTGAAGCACACGTTATATGACAATGGTAAAGCGGAAACGCAACATTTGCTATCTCGCGGCGCATCGTGTATCCTATACCCCAACCGTTTGCGATTCAACCGAGTCAAAACGCTAAACGTCGCGATACGAGTCCGCCAGGCATCGTCCATTTAGGTATGTTATAATTGAAAGGTAAACCGTGTGCAGTGAATCCTCGATGAGTGCTCGAAGGCTCCCTGAATCTGAACATTAAATACTTCATAAAGTAATGTCCATGTGCGGTTGAAACGAATATCATTTGCTTCAGAATTCTAAGCTTTATCACTGTGACAAAATTTAGTAAAAAGTCAGAGTTACACCTGGGGACCTCTCCTTGTCAGTGCCACTCGAACACTCATCGAGGATTTACTGTACATCGTTAATTCGATCGGGATATGATTAGAGACGTTATCACCGGAAGCGATATTTCTTCGTTCACCGGTTGCAATATTTCAACGGCGGAAATTAGCGGCAGATTGTAACTGGAGAAGAAGGTTGTCGGAAAGTAAAGGGCGAGCCTGGATCGAAGGTCTTCTCCGATGACCCTGTCAGATAGAACTCCCTTCGGCGAGGGCGAGCCGTATCGTTCCGGGGGCAGAGAGTACTACGTGTAACGGAGCAGAGGATGGTATAGTGCTCTGGATTACAACGTCGATACGATAGTTGAAATCGACCAGCCCGGGATATTGCGAATACGGTGCAGGGGAGAAAAGGGCTTTACGGATCGTGGAGTGGTCACTGAGAATTCTATTTTCGAATGGAAATTTACCCCACTCGAGTTCTTTAACCGAGTTTTTCCTTCGACTTGATTAACGAGGTTCGTGGGATAATTTGCTTGTAAATGCGTTAACAAAGTGTGATACAACCACACCAGGGATGGTCCTAATGTTTTCGTGAATACGGAAATTTACAAATAAAAGGTGATCCTACTGTTTACATAATAAAAATTAAATTCGTTTCGCGCACTCAATTCTCCGTAATTTGATTGCTTTTTCATCGTCGTTCCGAGCAATTTGACGGAGCAAACAACTGGGATATTCGTAGCATACCGATTGTTTGGCGCGACGATTACTAATTCCGTTCGAGTGTATTGTGTACGTACAAACACACGATTGGTTACAAGCTGTTCGGCGTGAATATAAATAGAGGGAAATGTTCGGTACGACACACGAAAAAACATCTGAGGCGATCGATTCCCGGCGTCGGTTTCGGCCGGCGAAAACGCAAATATTTCGACGGTATATCTTCTCGTAAAGTGTTATTAAAAAATTCCGTAGGAGTATTTCTTCTCACGAGCAATAACTCAAACCGCTGTCCCTGAAATATGTATTTTATGTACCCATAAAACTTGTCGGGCGATCGATTCAAGAATACCATCAATAAATATTCAAGGAATATTCCATTTTGGACAGGCGGATTATTAAAAAATACCGTGGCGGCATTGCTTCCCTTATCAGCGATTTATAACCCTGTCTCTTCTCGAAACGCGTGGAATCACGTATTCCCGAAGGATTTCAAGCTACGACGAAAACAACGAATAAATAGAGCACTGATGATTTAAGTAGTATAGGTCGGTTTTTGGTCGGCCAACGAATTGGGGAACGCATTCTATCGCTTCTCGGCAAGGAAACTTTAATTTTAAAGAAAAAAGAACGATTAAAATATTAAATTACAGATGCACTGTCTCGTCTGATAGATTCATTTATCACCTCCTTCCATTGTTTCAGCGGAATATTGTTTCGAATATATCAAGGCGTTCGAAGGAACACGAAACTGTAATTGTTATCGGTCCCAGACGCGGACATCAAATATCGAGGCGTGTCACGAAGGTAGAATAAGTTTTCCAATATCTCGATGCATTTAGAACAACCGTCGTATTCCATTCACTTCCAGCGGCGTCCCGTCGGTCGGAGATAATCGAAAAGATTTTGATGGGATCGCGTGGCAAGAGGGAATGCACACACCGACGGTATACAATAAGCAACAGGGGCGAGCACGCTCAACCGTTCTTTATCTCTCTTACTTTCTTCAACGCGGACAAACCGAAAGATTGCGTGCAAATTCGAAACACGACAAACGGAAATCCCATGATGGAATAGCGATGCAGAAACGGATAACAAAGGGTCCACGGGTCGATAAATCCATCAGAGAGCTTCGTTGGATCCGTTGATCCATCAAAGCACCATTGTTAACATAATAGACACGGCGCAAGTGAAATCGACCGTACACCAAGAACAAAAAGCAACGTAACGGTGGTTCTATCCTCGTCCCATTATTCTGTTAATTAAACGAATTGACAACGATTTTCAAACATGAGTGACATTTAAACATGAATTTGTAGCTCATCTCGAATGATTTTTTTCTACAGCATAAAGAATGTATTAATAACAATCACTTTATAGGAAAACAGTATCGGCATTCTTGTTCGTTCCCTGTAGTTTAACACTTTATTGATCGGTAGCATATTAATGCGCTTTCAAATTTCAGTGCCAGTAAAGTTTAGATCAGAGTTACAGAAAAAATTGTTACGGTAATCTATTACAGTCTTTCCTATGTTGCATGAATGTAATTTTCTACTGTGATTAAACTGTTTAATAATAGATCCTTGGCTGTTAATCGGTGGATCTACCGAGCCTATTAAATATCAACAGGTAGATACTGTGTTAAACATACCAGTAGTAGATTACAGTGCCTGGTCAGACATGGTATAAAACTTCTACACCGTTCAATTGAGAGTAATCAAGAAACCAGTAGCGTAACACTGTGCTCGGTCAGCCATCATCCAAGTCTCCCGTATCGACTAATCCGTAGGAACTCCCGAGTACAGCCGGCGAACCGAACTGAATACTCCAGGGACAGAAACGGTGAAACACGGAATCAACTCCTGGAAACACGTCAACTTGCAGTCATTCCCCCCCCCCCCGGAGCTTCCGCGTGCAGAAAAACATTCCGACATCCAAATCCCGAATCACGCTCGGCGACAATTAATGCGTTTCCGCGGACTCCGCCGTTCCCGGCGGTATCTCGTCGCTCGCGGAAATTACCCGGACCATGGGGATAAGAAGCGGGCTTACTCGCCGTTCTCGTTGCTCGCGAGCGGATTGGGCGCGTGGGCGCCTCAGCCCCGCGATAAGAAATCCGGTTCGCCTGGACTGTTTCGAGGGAACGATTTAAAAATCCATTTGCGCGTCATTCGGGGACGAAGATAGGACGTCGCCGACACCGACAAGAAATGGAATTGGAAGTCCGCGTCCGGAAGGAGAGACAGCTTCTATCCGGCGAAGTGACTTCCCGCGTCGGATAACGAAGTTATTCCCCCGGGGGATCCGATTACAAGCGTCGTATACATACGTTTCTGCAGTTATACTTCCCTCGTTCGTGCATTCCCCCTGTGCCCCCCAACCGCGCGTTGCATTACGGTCCACGAGGTGGCTGTGTGAGTCGCGAGGGTGGTTCCACCGTTCGAACACTGGCAGCTACCTGTCGATAGGACTGAATCCGATAGGATAAAAGGTACCGATTGTGATTAGAGCTTTGGATCTATTGGTAGACCAAGCATAGTCTCTTTCAATATATAATTAATAGCGTGAGAATTATGTGTAGAGCTGTGTAATTGAAAAAAAAAAACTATTCGCAAGACACCCTCCACGAACGTAATCGTCACCCTCTATGCTTCAACCCCTGAACTTTCAGGGCTGCTTGTGTCGCGCGACAGCAGGGAAACGTGAAAGGACTATTCGTCTCCGAGAATACTCGAGGTTTCCTCCAGGAACTAATCCTCCAACCCCTTTTTCGTGGTTTAACCGCGCGTGATCTTCACGCCCCTTTCCTTCCCCCTTTGCTATTTTTTATCCGAGCCCAGCACGCTGGAAAATCAGACCATCTGTTCCGGATAGTTATATCTGGCAACCGACACCTCTCTCGCCCTTTTTAGGCGGCGTCCCCGTCTCGCGCGAGGTTTCATTCCGAACGATCCCTTGGGCGTTTTGCCTCTACTTCTATTAAAGGGACCAGGGAGGTGGTGGATGGTGCATTCCTCGCACGTTGGAGCGCATAAACGCGGATACGATGGTTGCTGGGAACGAAATTAATCGGTATCGAATGCCACCCCGGAGGGGTTGTTTTCGTTCTACTTTTGTATCGCGTCGCGGTTTTCGGAAAAGGGCGACTGGAAATCCACATCTCTTTGTGGTCGTACACGTTTGAAAAGCTGATTCTCGGCAGTATACGTGGGAACAACGAAGGCGTGAAACATATGAATTTCAAGAGTGTGTTTCACGTTGCCTCTTTGCCTCGAAGTTGTATTTATTTAACGATATTCGACGGCTAAATTTCGCAACGCCTGAATTGCTCCACTCACGCTTCACGAAATGACGAAACAATGGTGTGTTTCCGACAATGGAAAGCAAAACGGTTAGTTAATGGTCGATAGTCACGGGAAGAACAGTATAAAAAGCCGGGGAGGCCGAAAAATTCGTTCACGCTGAACAACTAATTGCACAATTTAAAGTGGGAGATAAAAAGAGAATTGGTCGAACTACCGGGGGAAACTAATTATTTTCTAATTATACGATAAATTAAACGAGCGCGCTGCGTTTGGCAACGATTTCGCTTGCTTGAACCGTATCGCGCGCTTATTTTCGTACTTCTGGGGCACAATGATTCTCAATTATTCCGTGTCAGCCCTGTACACGGGTGTTTCCAGGGGTAGCAATTACCAGTGGGGTGCTGCGTTACGATTCGGACAGTATCCAGTCCGGAAATCAACACCGTTTCATTTCATCTCCATTCACTTTTATTTCTGTTTTTTCCTTTCTTTTGTCACTTTGCACGGAAAGTTAATGCAATTTTTATTGGAGCGGATTCTTTTATCGTATTCGTTAAAGCTATTGTTCATTTCACTCCCGACAAGTTCACTGTATACTCGAGACGAATTATTTTAAACATCTGTTCGCAGCAGATTCCGAAGCTTCTGAAGAAGTTCCCCGATTATAGTTGATGTCTGGATTAAGACCCGTCCACGTGTAAAATCGAACGGTAGAAATCGGAGAAAAATGAACGAAATTACGCGCGCACTCAGTTCTGCCGCGGTGTTTCCAAGATTTTCGAAAATATGCGGAATAAGAGCTTCAGCTGCCGGATAAAGTCCAGACGAACCATTAACGTCCACGTCGGAGTAGGAGAATGACTAGAAATGTGCTGAAATAATGCGGTTACCGGGGCCGGGAAATCGAGTTAAACGTGGTCGGTTCCATTTTCACCCCGTTGTACAATTCTTCCTCTAGAATCTCCCTGAAAAACGCGAATAATACGTTCCAAGTGCTTTATGAACAGAAACTCAATGGATTCGACATCGAACAAAATGTTCTCCAATTATCATTACACAGGAACACCAAGGAAAAGTTAATCGAACGATTCCCTGGTAATCAATTCTGAATTCATAAGGGTGTTTTCAACCCCCGACCAAATAGGACGCCACAGTCACCTTTCTCAGTTACGGTTTCCATTACATCAAAAGTAACGGGAAAACAAACAAGAAAAAGCGATGAGAAGAGAAGCTTTGGGAAGAAACTTTGGGCGCCCGAAACATCAACGGGGCTAGGGGGGTTGGTGGAAGCTGTGCAGTGATTTTATTTCGCGGAGGTGCTCGCAATATCGCGAACTTTACGTCGTCGCGTTCATGTCCGCCGCAAAGAACACACCGCCGACACGCGTAGGCTCGAGGCCACGAGCACACGATCGCACTGCCTGGGAAACCCGCCCCCTGCCTCGTTCCAGCGAGGGTTTACAACCCCTTACGTGGAATCCAGGCTGACGGTGGCGCTGATATGCGGCCGCTTTAGCAGCTCGCTGATGAGCAGAGGTATGATAAAAAGCGTGAAAAATAAGCGACGACGACGACGACGACTAGGAATGGGTGGGGGTGGGGAAGGGGTTGAACGCACAGACGAGGCTCCGGTGAACGTACACCGGGTGTTCTCCTTCGACCGACACTTAACTTTTTTTCCCTGTCGCCCTCTTCAATTACGCGAGAGCAAACATAATTTTTCGCGTGTGAGAGGTGGGGTGGTGACACCGCGAAACGTAGAGGACTTTCGAAAGCCAAGTCGAGGAAGAGGATGGATTCGAAAAATTCGTTTCATTTATAAACTTTCCGGTGTCGATTTTCAGGATGGACCACCTAAAGGTAGCCACCTAAATATCTCCTTCGGTTGTGATTATATAACAAATATGTTGTATGTAATTTGAATGTTGTCACAGGACGAATACGGTACAAAGAATATTTTTTGTGTTTTTCCTTTACATACTGCATCTGACATTAAAAATCATTCAAAGATGTTAATGACGTGACCTCGAAGTGACCTGTGACACTCAAAATTGAAATTACAACATATTTTTGATATAATCACAACTAAAATTTTAGGTGGCTATCTTTAGGTGGACCACCCTGTATATACTGTTATCGATCGTCTATCAAACATCCCCATGGCTAAGGCAAGATTGCTAGTTAACCTTACTGATAAGTCCAACCAGCAGACCTAAGATGAAACGCTTCCCTTCCTTTCTCATATTCTTCATTAAAACCGCCACACCGTCGTCGATACGTCTCTCATCTCACGGCCGTCACGTGCATCTGGCACACGGTAAGAATTAATATTCAGCTGTGTACACCACGGTGCCTGGGCGAATGGTTCTCCGGATTCTCTGGGACGCGGTTTCGAAACTATGCGGATCGAGTTACGCGGGAACGAAGGAAATGACGAATTCCGGCATTTCGAATCGTGTTTGGCGAAACTGTCTCGAAGTCTGACTCGAGCTCGCGATACGGGCCGTAGTAGGAGTATCTGCGAAGTTATGCAAACGTGCAACGACGGAGTCGTTCGAAGAACCGAAATCGTACGCGATTCGTGTGGTTGAATCGGTTTCGGAATTTTGTAACGTCTCCGATTGCTTGCCGTTCTGCGAACTGTGATTGCTGAAGGCATAGAGAGAGAGAGAGAGAGAGTTTTTTATCGATCAGGTATTCATATAGTCAGTTTGGAGTCGGAGGTGTGGCTCAGCGAACGAATAATTCGAATGGAAAAAGAGTACGCGGGCGAAATTAAAGAAGCGTATTGTATTAACTTTCCCGTCGAAATGAAACTTATCCGGTCGTTCAGTTTACCCAGCAAAGGTGTCTAGAAATTGGAAGACTTTCTTGTAGAGTCGAAGTAAACGTTCCGCTTCCGGTGTACAAAGAGAGCCTTTAATTAAAGGAGCTGAAATAACGCCACGAGGGACCGTAGTCTCTCGACTTGGACCGACGATATAAATTCATCCGCGCGTGTATATCGTACAGACGAAATACCCAGTCCCTCAGAAATCAGCGGCACCCACTCATCGTGCATTCACTGAAGATCCACGAAGAAGTAGATTTCCCTCCGTTCGGGTGGAAAATAACCGCTTCACTTTTCAAATGCTCCTTTTATTCCGCTCGATTCGCGTCGAAAGGATGGAAATCATATCTCGACGAGCACATCGTTCGCTTATATTCGCCGTAACAAACCATGTATTCGGTCGGGAAAATGAGAGGGCGGTAGAATGTATCATCAGAATCCATCGACTAGTACTAAATAATAGTCGGCTATAAGTTCGAACGGGATTGCAATGGGAAAACTAGACCCCCGAGCGTTAACATTTGAACACGGTTACCATTACCGAGAAGAAGTTCTGTAACGGTAGTCGATCGCGGTGGTAAAGCTTAATGAACTATGGATGATACAGTTCGAACAATTGGCCGTTGATGTTCGAATTGTGAAGCTCGATGGTAGAAGGCCGGGCACGTCGAAACCGGTGCAGCTCGATCGATCGATCGATACTTTTGAAGTTAACGGTGTTCCACGATCGTTCCAAGGCGACGCGGTATAATGAAGCTAAGCTGCGCGATTAATACTGGAACTCAATCTGGAGACAGTGACGGTTAGAAGCGACGCAGAGCTCGAACGTACGTAACACGCACGCGAGTGGTAAAGCTTGTACACTCGATGAACCCGTTCAAGTGGTGAAGTTTAATCTGTGGGTCGTCAAATATCGAATTTCGTCCAATCAACGCGCTTATAGCCCCGAAGGCCGTAACTCTACGGTGCCGTGGTAACGAAGTTTGATCGACGCTCGGACGCGACGAAGTAGGTGTAGTGCTCGCGCAATTGGCGAAGTAATGAAGTATAATGAACGAGCAGGTGGTGGCGTGGAAATCGAGGGAAGTTCGATGAAAGACCGAAGTGTCCGAGTAGTACAACTCGAGCGTCAAACCGAGGCCAGCCAAGTAGCGAAGCTCAACCGTTCGGCGAACGTGCTCGACAAGAAACACACCCACTTTCGACGATAACTCGATAAATTTTCACCGGTCGTTTTCCACCACCGGGTAACTAATGGATTTTTGCTCTTTTCGGCCGCCGATAAAGGACCCCGCCCTTCGGGTACCGGTATCCGCGTGCGAGTACTCGCGACGGGCAACCGATTCTCCACTTGTTCCGACGGGGTAGTTCTGCGCTTGACTCTGAAATACGGTCCACCACCACACCTCCTTGCACGCCGACCGGGTAACTATTGTCCTTTTGCGTTGGTGACCTCACGTCCGTCCAGAGGAAATCTTTGTGAAAAAGACCGCGAGAATGGGGGCGGCTGGAGGGATCGGGAAGAGAGTCGATTTCGCGCGTCGCTCCCGCCGGATTTACGGCGCGAAATTGCACGGCAAAAGGCGAGCCAAAAGGGCGATTTAATCGACGGTGTCGAGCACGGGCATCGGAGGGCCGAGGGTGGGGGGAGGGGCCAAAACTTTTTCGTCGGTCTCTTAAGTACTCGAAACAGTTGCCAACACGCTACAGCTACCGCCGCCGCCGCCTTTCCATCCCCCTTGGAAGAAGGGGTAGGAAGTGCCGGTGGAAGAAGACAGAGCGGCTGGAAGGCGCAAAACAAAGTGCAAGGCGACGACGGTGTTGGAAAACGACGGGAAGAGGGGTTTCTCTCGACCGGCGGCGACGAAGAGAAGAGCTAAAGGGGGCGGTAAAGCGAGAACTGCCGTTGAAATGTCCTGTTGCCACCCCGTGTCACGGCTTGTGGCTGCCAAAACGGTCGTCGTCGTCTCGCTGTCGACAGATCGACGAGTCTGTCAACGATTTTTTCTAACAGCCTCTCATTTTCATTTTCCTGTCCTGAATATGTTCGTCAGCTTTCACGGAAACGGTTGCGTGAATTAGAACGTTTGACGCTTTCCACCGATGGTGCCTGTATCAATCGTTACAGTGTACTCGATTCAAGAAAATTTATTTGCAATTGTTCGTTATGTACACGAATCGAACAGTTCGCAATCTCACGGTGAACATATTTTGTCGAGAATTAACGACATTGATTAACCGGGCGAGCCTCTGGTCGCGTGTCGAAGTATATAAATTTCTCGAATGTACAATTCGCGGGGATAAAAGCGTCCGAGCTGAACTCGTCGCCGCGATATTTTCCGAATCTCCGAGGAACTTAATACGACTCTTGCATGCGTTGGCGCGACGCCAAAGGGGACCGATTGCCGCTGCCAAAGATACTCCCCCGGCTGAAAATTGGAAGCCTGGAAGTTATCGTTTTATTTACATTCGGGAGTTTCGTTTCAACGAGCATTATTTAAATCCCGTTGTTCCGCGCGGCGCGCGGCTCGACGGTACGATAAAACGGATCGACCAATAAAAACGGGATCAAGTCCAGGTTCCAAAGGGGTAAGAACTTAAGGTCCATCCGCGTGGGGGGAATTCTTGATCAGCGGCATCTGGCACGAGTCTAATGAAATTAATAGCACGGAAACGGAATGAATTTCATTGAAACGCGTTTCCAGTCTTCCTTATACGCGCGGATAAAACAACACGGTCAATCGGTCCCAACGAATCAAGCGGAATCCTCGCTGAATACGTCAAGTAGAATAAGATCATCACTGATCGGACGTTCTCCAGTAGTCGTTCATCGTCCGAATGTACGCTTCTTTCCCGTGAATCGGATCGCGTGATTCGGTTTGACGGTTCGATGCACGCGATCACCGGTCGTGATTGGCGAATAACTAACGGTCGATTTGAAAGGGCAAATCCCTTGCGCGCCGGCTATAATTTACTGCGGACGGACGGATGAGGGTAATAAGATCCCGGGGCGAAGTCACGTGAAGATCCGGTCGTGACGGGAATTGAATTTCTTCCACGGCGAGAGAATAGACGTCCCGGTGTCTCGGGACGCGTTCGGTTAAAAAGCGTTTCCCTTCTACCGCCAGACGTTAAGATGTCTCTCTTTCACCGCGACCTACCGGCCGGAGAACGCCCCCGTAAATTCGAGGCTTCGAGCGGAGAAGATCCTCGAGGCGTCGCATTTCGCGGAATGATTTTAATGCCGCACGCGGAGAAGCTTTCCGTGCGCGCTGGATTCCCCGACGTCGACGGAACACGGGATTCTCTTTTGTGGCTGTGACAGGGGCGTATATCGGTAAATAAGTGGCTGACGTGACCAGCCGACTGCTTCGGGACGAGGGGATCAAACTGGACCGAAATACGGGGGAGCACGTATGTCGGTGGGACGGTTGTCAGAGACAGCGTGTGCCGCGAGACTTCTTTCGAGATGAAAAAGGGGAAACTTTTCTGCGTGGCGAAGACACCGAGGCCTTTTCACGCCGTCGGAAAAGTCGACGACACGGAGGAATCTGAAACTTCGCCAATTCTTTTTGCAGTCTCGTCATGAGTACCCTTTGAACCGCCTTGAAACTTTGAACCGTGAATGCGTGCCGAATATCTTCCTTGTATACTCATATCAAATTTAACACTTCCAGAGTCTGTTTACGAAGTTTTGTTTAGTAACGAATGTATCACTGCTAAGAGTCAAAGCGACGTTTGTGCAAACGCACTTCCGTTTTGCCTTTGATCGCGTACTGCACGACGGTCGCTTCCTCGCTAATGAAACAGTACCGAGGAACAAATGAAATACTATACTCGTTGAAATTTTCCGCCAAAGAACGGAGAACCGAGCCTGAACATAATCCAAGCCCCAACGACCAAGTCACAATGCGATCCAGTGTATAAACACAAGAGAAACATCACCAAAGGAGCCCGCAGCGTGTTCAACGTGTCATCAAGCAGTACCTGGGAAGAAGGAAACGTACCGTTCAACCGACTGAAACAACCCGGATTTGATCGATAATGGTATCCTCCTCTCGAACGACGGTCGCGAGATCGATAACCAGAGATCTGTACTTTACCGGTAACCGAAGAAACTTTCTTCACTTCGAGAGAAAAGAGAGAGTAAAAAAAAAAAGAACACCTCGCATCCGACTGCAGTTACACGCGAAGACAGGGAAGGAATGCTTCGGCCTGGGTAGCTGATTGATCGACCGAAGGGAATCCACGATAGCCAGAGACGTTTCACCGGGAATGATAGATCACCCGCGTCTCTCGCACGATCGCCAATCCCTCCCGATCGTTTCCTCGTACGTACGATCAATCTGACCCCGCACAGGGGGATGATTCACGGACAAGGCATCCGTTCCTCGTCACGGGAACGACTTCCTTTAAAGTATCGGTCGCCTCGTTTGCATAATCGTTCGTCGTTTCCCGCGCGCGCACAGTACGGGACGAGTAAGAGAACGACACAGAAACGACTGCGAAAAGATAGCGCGCCAGGGAACAACCCCGTCGAAAATGAAGACGAAACGTCGCGAACGGGACTTTAGTTGTCGGATGCCCGACAACAGCGGTACATTTCTTTCCCTTCTCTGCAACGATCCACGTTTCACTCGGAGCTACGAGACGTGGCACAAGAATGAAGGGTTTGGCCCATTGGACGGTGGAAAATGAGAGAGACTCGTGTGACTCACGACTAGCAAGAATTCGCCCCTCTAATTTATCCTACGTTTGTTGTGCACACACTATCCACCGTACCATTGCGCTTCCATCCCTAATTCAGCCGAGGGTGCCAAGTGATATTCCCAGGTCTGGCGAGAACTTTCTTACAATTTTGCATCCCTCTGCCGGCTGGCGAGAACGTTCAACCCTCTCTCGCCCGCCCTCTCCTTCCTTGTTCGCGTCCGAGTGTCACCGCGTCACCCTCGTCATTGTTCTTTCTTTTTTTTTTTCTTTTCAATTTTCGCGTCCAGGTTTTTGTCTGCGGCGCTCACGTTTCCCGTGGTCGTTTTTTCCGCGCTCGCAGCAACCGTACGCGAAGACTTGGGTGATTGCTCTATCCACGGACCAGAGTTGATATTGAGAGCAGAGAAATTCGGTGGGAAAAGCATCTGTAGACACCGGCGGTGTCTCTTTAATGCAACGAGAAGGTTACTAACTCCTTCCACCTCGAATCTTCTTTTTGTTGTGTTTTCTATTTATACAGTTCTACCTTTAGGTGCTCTGATGCTTTATTAGAGACATAAATTCTGACTAAAATAAACAACCGACTACCAGAATCCACTTCGTGTACTCGTCCATTAATTTAACCCTGATATCGCCATTAATTTCGGGAGGGGGGTGGTTGGTGCGGGGGTGGGGTATCGCGGAGGGCCATTGCTCGCGAGGCACTTCGAATTTCCCTTCGAGAAACCGCGGGCACTCTAAGTCGGATATCAATCTTCACCTCGAGCATTTTCGTCGCGAAGTAGAATTCCACGAGCCATGGCCAGACATACCGGCGACAAGGAATTTCGCGTCCAGATTGCTGGCATCCCCGAGCGTACAGATCATGGAAACGATATTCCGGGTCGTGCGCGATTTGGCGACTGTTCTCCCGTTCATTCGATCGTACCCGGGAACCACCTATGCAAATGCTCCGCCCCTAACCCCTTGGCAGGAGGGGAAGGGGTGTCGAGGGCATAAAACAATCGCGACCCGAATTGTCCTGGTTGAAAAAGAGAGATCCAGCCTGGGCGACGTGGTGGACGCTCGCCTCGTGTCCCACCGCCTCGGGTATCGTGTAAACGGTTGTTCAGCTGAAACTGGAGCCCTGAATTTTCCCGATCGGGTGGAAGAGTGTGGCGATTATTTTGCGACAGGGAAACCGTATGCCCGAGTACGGAAACTCGATACGGTTTCGTTTGGAGTAATTGTAGATGTTACGAAATTGTTTCAAAGAAACAGATGATTCGTTCGAAAATTTCGCGGAATTCTTTCTCATTCGTCGCTGTAAGAACTCTGAATATTCACCTTCTAATTGCCACCCACTCCCTGTCATTCAGCACAGAGTGATCAGAATACGCCATCTTGCGAGTAATTAAACTTTCCATGATAGGTAAACGAACGTTTCACAATGATGTCGATAATCGACCCTCTTGGTCGCTGACGCGACCGTCGCCCAGGGGTTAACATACCCTTGTTGACGCGCGTATAAACTTGAGGGATTGTCGTTTAAGCGGGTTAAGTGTAACGAGGTTTCGAGCAGCCCCACGAAGAAATTTAATTATCGGCACGGGGTGAAACAATAACGACTTACTTGGAAGGGGGAGGGTGTTGCGCAACCACCCCTCGATTAAGGGATGGAACACGAGCTATCGACGGCAACCCCCTCCCCCAACCTGTGAAAAGTAAAAGTTCAAGACTCTTGTAAAATCGAAACAGGTCTGGTCCGTGAAGAACGGCGAATGAAGTTTAATTAATTCCGTTGAACCTAATTAAATCCGTAATGAAATGGTTACAAATATATAATTTCATGGGAGAGAATGTAATTACTTTGCGCGACTGGCATGAGAAACTATTTCCAAACAACGGTACATGTAACGTAATCCGAATATTACACTAAGAGGCGTGTCTGACCACACACTGGAACACTCTACTTTATCGTAGAATTCTATTTCCTAACCTCGTTGCTGGAATTGCTACATTTTCGAAACACAGTGTCCCCGTTCAAATGGTAATCTTCGCTGCATTCCAACTACAGTGCATCGAAAATCGTAGAAATCATAACAACAAAACAATACAACAACGGTCTTCGTTGAACCGCTAATTTCTCAGCTTGTATCTCGAAGACGGAAGAACTGTCGATGTAATTGCGTGACGATATCGATAAAACAAAAGGACGTAGAAAATTGCACAGATGTTACCCATTCTCCATTGCACATTCTAATTTCATCTCGTTAATTAATTCCTTCGAGTCCGAAATAAGCACAGCGGTGAACGAAGCGTTCGCGATCGAACCGCAAAAACGTGGCGCGGCAGTTTGCATCGCGACAACGCGAATCCAGCATCGTAGTTTGCATCGGGAATATTCCAGCTGGCCATCTGCCGGTCAATTACAGTCTCAATTTCGCCGGGGACAGAGTTCCATCCCTCTGAAAGAGCAGCCCTTTGGCGACCACAGTCGCCGAGAGAAAGAGAGGGAGACAGAGAGAACAGTGGGAAATTTCGCAAGCGAACCGGACGGTTGTTCAAAGTCATTTCCGACTGCAGTTCCCGTAATTGTTTCAATTCGTTACCATTCAAAATTCTCGCCAAGAACATACATTCTCTTCCTGGATGGTTCGAGCGGAAAAACACGGAATTCCGTCCAAAGTATTCTGAAACCGCCTCGTATCCAGGCGAGAGACGATGTAACTCTTAACCGTTGACGATTGCTAGCGCGCATTTACCGGGCGACAGCTTAATCAAAACGTCGAATACGCTTTTTCTCCTCCCTCCACCGCATATGTTCGGTGCGGGGCCGTCGAAAGCCGTCGGGGAAGACGCGAGACTTGGGACAATTCCGTGAAAGTTCAGTTTTCGGTAATCGAGAGCCATCGCATAAAGGTCGATGACATCTATTCCCAGCAGCCATAATTCACCGTCGTCTTTCTAGCTCCCGTCGAAAGTTCTCCAACTTAGATTAGCGATTCAATTTGGCTCGGCACTAAATCATCCTCAAAATCGTTTTTTAATCGGTACAACGTGTAACGAGCTGAACCGGTTCCTGGTTCCCTTGTCCCACCTCCCCTAAAAAGCTCCCGACAAAATGGATTCGCTTGAGGATAGAAATCACCTGAAATCCTTCGTAGAACCGAAAAGCGAGTATCTCGTTGACATTCGGTTCCGACGTGTCCCGAGTGGAGCGACAGCTCGAATTCGGCAACTTCAAAATCTCTCGATAATCGAGGGGAATTCGCGATCCATTTACAGAAAAGCAACGACCCGTAATTCGACTCACGCCCCGGGCGGAAACTGACTCGCTGCATCGTCGAAGGGACGCAATCGGAGCCTTTGCCAGCACGGAATTGAATTTTACGACACCGTTGGCCAATCAATTCTCGGTCCTGATGGAAGTACCCTTTCGCGCGACGCCGTCGTAAATAAGTTTATTTATCCATAATGCCCGCGCGCGCGCGACGTCGGTATCGATCGCGCCGTGGACGGCCCACCCTTCCTCACCGGGGAAACAACCGGCTCGTAATTACCGGTTCGTTTTACTTGCCGGCTAAATCGCCGCGATAATTCTCGGGCTGTCGTTCACGATACCGTTTGCCCAACCCGGCTTGGCTTATTGGACCATCAACCCGAGTTTTGTATCGCCATTGGGTTCGCGGCATCACACCAGTACGGAATTCTGGGGCTACAAAGTTCACGGTGGTATCGCGACCCCTCCGCATGATTTAAGAGTGGCTCGCTGTACAGAGCGTTTCATGATACGCGGGCTTTGCATACCAACGAATCGTATAACAAGGATTCAGGAAACAATGATAAACGACGTTAAGACGAACGCACCCTCCCTTTTCCCTTGTCTTTCGTAATGTACACGAACGTTTCAAGAGGGCCGCGGGGGTGAGGGGCAATGGAAGAGGACCAAAAAAAAAGTTAAGGAGGAAAAGAAGATAAGAACAGCGCTCTTTTGTGAAACATAATTCGTATTCCAAGTGCGAGCGGGCCGTTCATCCGCCGCCAGCAGCTGGGGAGGCCTTTGACGTCTCTCTCTCCCGCTGACACCCTCTCGCGCCCTTTTTTTCTCATTAAGGATCGCCGCGCGTTTGCAGGGGGAGAGGATAGAGGCGTGCGGCAACACTCGTTTCTTTTTTCCTCTCTTTCTCGCCTGCGTGATTAATTAAAACGACTTTTTCGCGAGCTAACGAGGGAACGCGAGGCTGCGACATCTGATGGACGTGGGGGGAGGACTTCGCGTTGGTATCTTGCGCGAAACGTGTCGACGTTCCATCAACTCGAACAGGGGTCCCCGTGGTATCCTCGATGCCCGAAATTTCGACGGGAATGAAGCTGCCTAGCACACGGTGATTTTCCTTTGCTGGTAGACATCGATTTCATGCTGTATTCCGCGTAACGATAACTCGCGGAACAAACTGCTTCGATTCGAATCGCCGACGCGTGAACGTCATTTACCAGATACTACGTGAAACACGTCGTCTCGAGGGGGGAGGCGTTGCTACTGATAAACAAGAATACGAGTGACAGAAAGGCTCGGGAGACGGGGGCTCGCTTCAGCGACACGGAAACGTCGAAGATCGCGCGGGCATGTAGACGCAATATGTTTCCCTCCCGTGTTGGGGGCGTCCGCCTCGAACTTCCTCCCCTCCCAGTCACATTCCCACCCCCGGCAGACTCTTCTCCCGCTTCCCACACACGTCGTTCGCCGGTCGTTTTTATTTCTCTCACGCTGCGTACGCCGAGAGCACACACAGAAAGCGAGAGAGAGGAACGGTTTCAATAATAGTACATCATTGCATTTTCTCCACGAAATAGGAAATTTTACTTTTCCCCGTGTGCTCAACTCATCCTCCCTAGACCCCCACTGCTACGAGACACGACCAGAGTGGAAGGGGAAGTGAAACGATAGGATGGAGGTGCACCGAAGACGCGGGGAGTTGAAATCGAGAGACCAGGGGGTTGGGGAGGATTCTTCTTATTTCGAAAGACGCTATTCACCGTACGGCCCCGTTCGGCGGGAACCGAGAGTGAACACACCGATTCTTTAAACCGTTTCCAAGGTGATTTATCTTTACCGTAAGAGGTAGAACCAACGACTGTTGGGACGAATTGTTAACTCCCATCATAGGATACGGTAATGCAACAAAGTCTGAAGGATCAGACGACCGAAGAAAAATTCTAGTCCCTGTATCTCCTATTTTGATCCGAGGAGCACAATCTACATCGGACTCACCATCACAACATCCCTACACAACCCCCTTTCCGTAACCGGGTCAAACCGTTCCCATCTGTGTCGTGTATCGCGGCCGTGCACGTTCGCGTTTCGACAATGAAACATCCAGACGCGAATGTAAGCCGGAACAGGAAACCAGAACACGCTATTCTGCAAGTCTGCGCGCGAGCGTGACTACCTGCAAACCAGGGACCCCGATGCCTCGGCAACCGTCCAAAATGCAAAACTGCTACGGATGTGTTCGTCCTTTCGCGGCCACGCGTGCCCTCTCACTGACAATTTTCGAAAAATAGTCACGGCCCCACTTCGTCCGGTAAACAACACTAAATTTCTATGCTCCATGGTTCAAGCTGCGTGTAGTTCCCAGTGTTTCACCGAGCTGAATCGTTGCCTGGCAACCAAGGACACGGGCATTGGGTTGCCACTGGTGACACGTTGGATTAGCTGGTCGCGGATTGATTGTTATCGGGACTTGGGACGGTACTCGCGAAGCGTTACACGTGTTCACCGAGGTGTCGATAGGTCTACTCGTGTTTACTATTCGTCGATCTTAGGAGGATCGAGAACGTCCTCGGATTGTCGGACATCGCGTAATCGAACGGAACATTGCGATATACGTGTAAACTCTGCGCGGCAAATGAACTGGAGCTAAATAGAGATCACCTCGCATCCGTGAAACGTTCAAGAGAATTAACTGGATCTCGGGAAGGATAACTGACTAGTCCGCGGATCGTTAATAACAGCGGTCAAGATAGACCGCGAAAAGAATGGGAACGATTACGTTTCCGCTGTAATCGGACAACTTGAACGTCTGTAAAGCGCGAGCCCCTTTCTTCACCGGACCTCCCTTCCTTTATCTTCCGCACCCTGGAATATAGGTCAGAGCCCGAAGAAAAATGAAAGAACCAAGCCAGACCGAATTTCGAAAGCCCGTCTAGAAGGTGAGCCGCGTGAAATATTCAGAGAATTTCCTCCGTTTCTCCTAGCGTTTGATGGTTCCACTCTCCACTGTCTACTCTCTCTCTTGTGTTTCAGAATTTCATCTCTACAATTCCTCTCTTTTCATCCACCTCCTCTCTCTTTCTTTTCCCGCCGACCAGGTCGATACGCGTTGTTCCCGTATTCAAAGATGCACTAACGCGGTTTCGAGGGTATTTTACGACGCGAATGACACCGAAGCCGAGGCTCTGCACGCTCGTAATCGTTAAGATACGCGAGAATGCAAGTCTCAGCGTCTACAGAGCTCGATTTCATGGGCGGAACCACGGAGCTTTCTCGCTTCAAATCCAAGGTGACGCGTTCGAAAATTCATTGTACAATAAATCCTCGATGAGTGCCCGAATGTTCCTCGCTAATAACAGGGAGAGATCGCCAGGTGTAACGCAGACTTTAATGAGGTACAGCAAAGCGACAGAGCTCAGAATTCTGATGCCAATTGTAGTTGTTTAATCTGCATATGGCCATTAGTTTATGAAATATTTCATGTTTAGTGCCTTCGAACACTCATCGAGGATTCACCGTAGTGTACGTGAAACTTGGAATCTGGATGAAAAATTCAAAGATTAACCGAAATGGATCGAGTGACCTGGAAATTCTCCCCGGGGCGCCTCGATTACCAAGTTCGAGCCGTTGTCTTTGAAAGCCCCCCTGGAACAATGGCCGACGTTACTTTCCAGGCTCGAAGCGGCGTCCCTCGCGGATCGATCGATCTCGACGCGCCTCCACGAGCCGAAAGGAGTAGAGCACGCGGAACCGCATTTAATAATAGGCTTGTGTGTGTATGAACTTCTGCTCACGGATGTTTAGGAGGACCTCAACGGCGGAAGGACTCTCGACGTCCTCGTCGGCTCCGGGGGGATGGCACTTAGATGTGGCTCCTTTCGCAGTCTCTACCCTTTTGTGACGCAACGGCGCGGCGGCGGCGGTGTGCTTGTTGCGCGCTTAAACAAGTAACTTCATAACGCTGCCTGGCGAAAACTCGCGCGCGCTTCGTCAACGACACGTAGCTTGCGACAATTTGCAAACGTCGTTTCTTTGACGCCCCATCCCACACTTCGTCTTCCGCGCCGCCGGAATGATTGGAAGCAACTTTGTAACTCATTTCCCTGGGAACTGGCGCCGTTCACTTTCGAGGAAAGGCTAATATATTCAGACATTCCAGACAACAGTCTGAAACCATTACACTCGTATCGTTTTGTAGTACATGTTTGCTCTCCTACTACCATTTCTCCTCCTTTTGCTTCAATACTTCTGCTTTCCGCGTTGTTCCGTAATCATTTATTTGTACCAAGTGATTCCTTCCGCTAATTATTAGGTGTACAAGGTAATTCATGGTCTTGAAAATATTCCCCGTCACTTTCTACATATTCACGCCATTTCTCAGCTGGCGAATCCTCCCTCGAAAAGAATTCTGGCGGTGTTGAGTCACTAATTAATTGTTTAACACGGAATTAATTTGTACACCTGATAATAGTGACGAAACATTTAGCGTATCTCTAAAAGCGTATTCACCAAGAACAATAACTCAGACGCCACCGAATCATTCGTCGTGCTTACAAGCTCCCGTTCTATATGCAATCCTTACGAGTTCGAAAACCGTTTTTCATCCCCCGTCACGCAAAAACCGCGCGATCCTGCTCGACGAAGAAAGCGTTCCCGCGGCGAGATACAAATGGTGCTTCATCATCGACCAGCATTAACGCGGATCAACGATACAAAGGAACGCTCTACCACGGAACAGGGGAAGCCACTTAATCTTTCGTTCAGTGTCCCGATCGAGGAAAATAATTTCACGGGAGCGTCCTTCCGTATTCGTCGGGCTGCCGGACGGGGTTCACGGTTCGCGGCCAAGTATTTTAGAGTTCGAAACGAATTCCCGGAACTTACGGATTCGATTATTAGTTCGTGGTCGTCGTTCCGTGGGGGGCAAAACTTGCAGGCACCTCTCACCGTTCGTTCGCGCGTCCTAGCTTCGACGCGAAGGAATTGCGAGCGCAGGCGGCCGTGTGATTGCGAGTCTCTCTGTCTTTGTTCCGTTCTCGGTGGGACGAAAAGTTCGACGCGGAAGATCTCGCGCGTTAAGCGAATCCCGAAGTCTCTCCGGCCTCTTCCATTAGGCTGAAACGTCGAACTCGATACCGGGGGAAACAAAGAAGTTGACTCGAAGTGGCTTTCGCCGTGACAGAAGACCATTCCCCTAGCGCGTCTTCACTTTTACTCGTGTAATCGACGAGCATTTTTAAGAATCTTATGACGATCGTGACCGTTAATGAAAATCATTCCGCGAATGGTCGGAGATACAATTTGAAAGTGTGTAATTGAGAAAGAAATTTAATTGATATTACATCGAGATATCACCCCTTAAAGTCGCGTCTCAACCGATAAAAAAAACACGTATCCCTTAATTTTGATTGCTAAACAGACATACGAAGTTTCATCAAAACCGGAGAGGGACATTTCCATGCCTTTTCATGTTAGTACATTACGGAATCCGTGTATCGGACAATTAATCAAAGTGAATCTGAAAAAGGTGAATGTATCCGTATTACTGGTATAGTATTCAATGTGGCATCCATGAAAGCCCAATAGTTAGTACTATCTGTCGTATATCGCGAAGCTTTGTGTCGAAATTGATAAGCCAGTCCCCCCTTTGATTTCGAATTCTCTCTACTCGATACTATGCTACTTAAACATTCAAAAGTTTTCTATTTTCTCGATAAGGGCTCCCTTTTTGCATACCCGATCGTATCGAACAAAATTGAGCACCGTTAAACGCGGCTCGTACGAATCAAAATCAGCAGCTTTTTCGCAAGGATCATGAGTACTTGTAGTATATCGAAACATTGTTCTAGGTAAAATATCGACGAGTGCATCGAAGGAACAAATTTTTCGATTGTACATCGTATAACGAAGAGGGCGGGAGGGGGTACAATTGCGATGGAAAATCGGAAAATAAAACGAGATTCTTTTGCTGATTTTTCAGTTCGTTTTGTGGACAGCTCTCCACATTGTGTAGTTCGGGGTGGCTGGATACAGATCATGAATAATTTTCACGCGTGTTACATCCCCTGTTGTGTTCGCTACGGTTTTTAATTGTCAGGGATTACGAATTTAATGTCAAGCCGCAGAAATAAAGCAGACAGAATACAGCATTGTCGGCCAATTTTTTTAGAGAGCACTGTTGTATAAGATAAAAATTAAAAAAAAAAAAAAAGGTAATGCCTACATAATCGTATTCTGCTAATCGTATATTACTAGCTGAAATGTTAAATCAATTCCAACGACTATTCATTACCCGACTCGAAACTGGCTGGGTAAACTCGTAAAAAAAAATTTTCCACGACGCGAGAATGACATAGAACTGATTCTAATAACGTCGATTCGTCTTTCCATCACGACAGTTCGCGACACGGGGAATAATTTACGTGGAGGTGGGAGAGACGAAGGTTACGCGACCGGATAACCTTCGTTAAGTTCTCACTAATTAATAACATGTCGAAATGGCTCGGTACGCGGACTGGCCATTAATTTCCAGCAGCATCCAGGGACATTGGTAATAGCTATTCCCATCCGATAATCGAGCAAAGCGTTTCTCACGTTCTCATTCTTTTTTCATTCGATGGTCCTAATGGTGGACATCGATGAATCGTGAGTATTTCGATGATTCGATAATATCTTGATCCGTGTGATCAAAGGGACACTGTATACTACGTAAAACAAGAGAACATACTCTCATTCTCCGCAACAGTGTAAAATTCTTTTTAATCAAGTAGTACGAGTCAGTATACGTCAGACGAGGATAATTCTACAGGAAACTCCATCTATCCCAAGTAAGGTCTTAAGGGAACAGTAGAAACTCCGAAGTTCTCCTTAGTCGTAGTACCACGAGTCAATGTATGTCAGACAAGTGTCGGTTAGAGGGGCTTAATCGTATTCTATTATGCAGAGCTTTTCGTTCGACGCGCGCCGAACTTTTCGGAACGTGTATTCAGCCCACGGTCCTCGATACTGCAGAACAAGGGGAGGAGGACTGTTCCGACTGGTAAGCGGATAAACGATGAATTACTCACCCATGGCGGGCGCGTATATGTTCAAGTAGAGGCAATCCTCGCTCTGATTCCGTAGATGAGGCAGCAGTCTCTTCAAGTACTCGAGTCGACCTTTCGGCATACGCTCCAATGCTTCTTGCTCATTCGAGATGTCGGGCAGCTTTTGGGGGCAAACTGGACCGACCGAGTCCGATAATCTGTAAAGAGGGATTCGCTGGAGTCCACTCATGCGTGACGACGCGGATAAATCGAACGGCGCCGCGGCCTCGCGATACGAAATGGTGGGGAACCGCAACGAGGGAACGATTACTGGGAATTCCATGCTTACGACCATCCCCGTTACAATTTCGATGGAACGAGGATTTCGATTTTCTACAAGAGTCCCGACACACTTCGGTGTACGCTGATTAAACACCGTTCCGTTCCACCCGGTATGATAAACAGGTCAGTTGTCCTACAGCGATACCGAGCACACAGCAAGGTCGACGTAGTACGACACCGAGGAGGGGGGACTGTTTCGTCGAATGTATTCAAATGCATTTTTATTCCGGAGAGCGGCGCGGAATGACAGGGTGGTGAGTATGAAAGGGCGTGCAAGGCTGAATACTTGAACGAGTTTCAAAGGAACAGCTTGACATAACTTTGCAGGAAATATGCCGGCGGAATACGTTTACGAATCCGCGCATTAAGAGGATTCCGACAAGCAGAATATACATTCCATGAAAGTCAAGCTTCTTGTAAAATTTCCGTCCCCCTTTTTAATGTTAGAAGATCGCCCGCCGCTCGTTCCCCATTCGGGATATTCGGATATTATATTCAACTAGCTAATGGTCCATTGGCTTGTCACTAATCAAAGGTGACGAGGACTCGTTTAAATTACAGACATCCTCCGAATCGTACAACTATCGCCTCCATCGGATGTATGTATTCACAAGAAAAATATGATAGCCCAAGAAACCGATTTTTTGGCCCCGTATTCACCCTTTCTCAGCGAACAAAGAGTTCGACGATCTCCTACGCGCAACGCTCGGAAGGGCTGTACACGGAACGGGGTCGGAAGGAAATCTCGAGCTCACCTGACTCCTTCCCACGGGCTGGGCGCTCTGGTCGGCGAGAATCTGTTACCGACCACCGGCGGTGTGGCGTACGGTATACCGAGGTAGACGTCGATTGGCTTGAGGAATTTCGCGTCCTCGAAGGACCGTACGACCCCCTGCACCTCGCCGTACCGTGTTTGGACGATCCGTGGATTCAGCTTGCTCTTGATCGAGAGCGAGAGGGTGGGCGGTGCAATCAGACAGACGAGAATCAGGAAGAGTTCCATCTTGCTCGGCCGGCCCTACCCCCCGCGCGTTTCCGCCACGATTATCCTGCGACCTAGCCCCGTCGCGCGCGCGCACACACACACACGTGGGTTCCGTATACGCGCGCACTACTTCACGAAATCGGTATCGATCACCTGTCTCCGCGGCGATCGCTCTTCATTTAGGCCTACTCGAGCGCCAAACGCGCGACACCCCGACGCAAGCTTGCGGTTTTCCCTGAAATTTCAATCGCAAACGGTATCGTTCACCCTTCGATCTGGCACTGGGTATCTTTGTGAATTTCTATTGGAACATCATTTATTTTCGGTGCTTCGTTTCTCGTTGGAGGTGTAGAAATTTATTACAATATTTCAGACCTCGTCCTTCCTGGGGGAGAGGGTTAAAGATCATCGATTGATACTGTAAATAGGAAAGTAGCACCAGGGCGTGGTCTGGATCTATCTCGGCCCCTCTGGTTTCATATTCTCATCTTGCGCCGGATATTTTCATCTCTGGCTCGTCGATGCGAGATAAAGCGAAACGACTCTAGGCGAAACGTGCGTACGGGAAGGATAGAGTGGGGTCACCACTTGGAAAAGACGAGAAGTTCGATAAGGGTGGGAAAGTGCATCCCCGCCCTGATGATCGTACGTACCTGACCCGGCATGTCGAGTATTTTCTGGACTTAATTGAAACCCACGGAGATTGCGAATCGTGATGTGACGATAATGTTTCTGGGATTCTGCGAACCGTTACAAACGTTGGAATTTACTATTTGAAGTTGAACAATAAGCGACCATAGAACGTTAAAATTCAACATGTTCACGAGGGGGACAATTCGTCACTTTGTGGCTTAAAGATTGTTACTTCATTCGATCACGAAGTACATCGAGGAAACGCCCGAAAATATCACGTATCAATTTGATATCGATCAACGTTTAAGGTTTGATACTGATAAGACGTCAGACAGTATCCCGAAGCGAGTGAAGCGTACTCGTACGCGGAACCATTATGGAAATCAGCACTTATCGGGGCTCGAAGGGAGAACCGGAGTTCGCTATCGTCTAACTGGCTCACGTACTCTTCGTCATCTGCGCGCGGAACACCCGGAAAAAGAAGATAAGATATTTCGGGCGGCGCGTACCGGCTTTCCTCTCGATCCCAGACTCGCTTATCGGCGCTCGTTTGGAATCTTTCTTTCGAATCTGTCCCCGAGATTTTCGATCTGTGCCGAAGGGTACGTTGATCCGTGCCGGATGCCTTAAAGTAACGTCAATTCGATCATTGTTTCCGAACAGCCGAGCGCGACCCCAGTAGTACGGGTCAATAATTTCGTAGAGACCGCCGGTTTCGAGTTGCTTTCGCCGTTGCTCGATTTTGTTCGAGAACTATTATGGCGTTACTTTTGATTAACTAGTCGGCCTAAATTATAAAAGCAACTGAAACAACCCTACGCCCCCGTTAAGATTTCTCTGTCGTGCCAGGAAGGAAGAAGCGAAACTTGGGAAGTTGTTGGAGTAGTACGCTCGAGGCTATCATAACTCTCAACTTATTGTTAAAGAGAAAATGAGAAGCTGTATTGAAATTAGAATTTTTTAATCGAGTTACCATTAGGTTCGGTCATCGAGTCTGATTAATTTCCCTCCGTTCCGGTTTATCGGAACCAGTGCCAGACGATGGATCCCGTCTACGAATCCAGACGCATCTTTCGGAACGCAATCCGACGTGTCTTTCGATGGATCGTTCGCGCCTAATTTCGCGATTTCGACCGCATTATCGTTTCCACGCGTGTAACTTTGATGGCGGAGGTTTTGTCCCGTGAGAACACCCATGCGACGCGCTACGCGATCTCGTTTATACGGTCAGTTAATTTCCCCTTTTTGTATATACAACTAACACGCCTTATTTCGGTCTATTTGTATCGAGATTACGAAGGCTAGAAGACACATGGAGGTGTTCGGGGGTTCCCAAGGAAAGCTCGTTTGTCCACTAAACGGGCATCAGGTCCTGTAACAGAAAAAAAAGCAATTAATATTTATAATTCTGAATTAAGATTACGATAAATATAATTCTAGACGGTTTTTGACTTGTGACTTCTCCTCGGAAGATTTAAACATCGCACAAGTGAACAATATCGGTGGGTAGGAGACACTAGGGAAAAAAGAGCAACGATTCTTCGGTGAGCTCCAAAGAGATCGATCTCTTTAGTCCACCGTCTGGAGATCGTAAGATCTCTCTGTTCGGAACCGACGAGACGGGTCAATGTGTTCCGAGGGATCGGAGTCAACGGTCGAGGACGTAAAAAGGTATGGCCTGTATCTTTTCGATAAGTCTATCGAGATGGGGGGCATAGTCAGTAAAATAAAGGAAACTCGAGAGAGATCGAGAGAGTCTTGTCGGACAACGACGTTAGTTTTTTTCACTGAACGTCCGACGTACCTGTGTCCGTAAACTATTCCCCTGCAGACTCTTTCTATATCATCTGTTTACCGACGAGAAATCTGTTCAACAATCGTTTAACATTACCTATACAGAACCGTAAGAATGTTAAGCCACTTCCCAGCCGAAGGCTGTTCCATCGTAAGCATCAGCTTAGCGGCGTGTTTAACGAAGTGATGCAGCAAATTTCGTTCGCACGGAAAACGGGTTAACGAAGTGGACAGAGCGCGTCCTTTCTTCGTCGAAGTTGAGTCTTCTGCAAGCATCGGAGAGTTTGACTTCTTTGCTCGTGACTGCGTCACGGATCTCTTATCGTAACTTCGCGAAACTGGGTCGATCGGTTGTTCTAATTTTCCTGAAGTTAACATCTCGAGAAATTTCTGTTCTTGCGTTCGAATCATTCGATCCGGATCCTATATAATTATCTCTGTACTTGTCGTTGCATCGAACCCGAATAAAACCCGAATCAACGCCCATTCGCATTCCTCGATTGGCCCGCTATCTAAGAAGTCGAAGCACACCCACGGTGTTGTTGGTCCCCCCTTCGTTCGCGAAGAAAGGGAGCAAACGCAGGAAACCCGGCTAACAACGCGCCGTTTCGCGTCCAATTAGCGCCGTTAAATAGACTAATCGAAGGAGTCGAGCAGTACGGCTCCGGCTACTGGCGCACTTAATATACCTATATCGGAGGTGCACAGTCGATTAGACAACTACCCAATAAGCGACTCCACGGCGTGGATATTATCGAGCTGCCGAGGGCAAATGACGGGAGGCTGTGCTCGGAAGAGTAGCTGGATGGGATTGAAGGTGGCGAGTAGTCGAGTCAATGGCAGAGGAGACATTGAAATGAATGCAGGCTTCTCAGAGCGCCGTACAGCCACCAACTGCACAGTGACTCTGCGAATTGCTCGGTGGATACAGACAGAAAGAATCACGGTCGAGAGCAACTTGAATAGTTAAACATTCGTGAAAGTCGAGGAGCAAGCAGTAGTACGAGTCAATGCTTCGACTTCGAGTTACTTCCCGTTGCCGCCGCACACGCGAGACGTTACCGTTTGCACAATGTGTAGAAGTTGCGTATTCATAAATTAAATTAGAGGAACAGCAGACGGAGTAATTCCAATTCCACCCTTTGAACCGAAACCGAATGTCGCGAATACATTTACACCGTCCTCCCCCTACCTCTTCATACGAAGTTCCGTAGGTAACGACAAGTTAGTTTCAGCCGGAGATACAGGAGAAGGCGGAGCAGGCAAGTGGCAAGTTTCTGGAGTAGGATCAGAGTCAGACCGGTAGTACGTCATTAACGGAGGCACGCTCCATTACACACTGATTATCCCCTGCTCGAGTACGTGGTCCAGTCATTCGTATACCAAACGACCGAACCGTCACACGCGTGTACGTGCTGACTCGGCGCATCGCTGCGTGTGTACCGTGCACCGGCTGTGAGAAGCTGCCAACTGGTGCCCGAGGGTCCCCGTGTGTTTGAGTTCACGGAGTAATAATAATTGTTCGGGGCAATGCTGTCCAGACGACAGGAGAATACCGAGATAGTGCTTAGGATGGTATTGCTAACGCAGCTGGCCAGCGTGTACAGAGCTTCACCGTTGCCTTAGCACATTCCTCCGATCCCTTCCGATAATCGAGTTCCCGTGTGTTTCTTCTTTGATCACTATTGGCGCGAGAGAAGGCTGATGGGACAGATTTGGATATTGCAAGGGTCAGACATCCACTGGTTATGAACGGAAATGTCCTCCTTTTAAAGCACAGACACTTTTCAAAAGTTACTGCCCCTGAAACGGATGAATTCACTACAACCGACTGAAGTGCTAATATTAAAATGATCAATAAAGCGAGCAACGTTCAGCGACGCTACCATAGTTCATTATTATAGGCACGGGCATTTCACAGGAGCAATTAGTACGAGTCAATAAATACTTCTCGAAGCGGATTTCCTGCATTACGTCAGCCAACTCTTTTCTTTTAATTAACTTCCCGGTCATGTAAAGGTACAAGAGCTGTCAAAGGGTACGATGTCACTGATAACAAGCAACACGACGTCTACCGTATAGATGCCCGTGTAAATTCCGTGTCAGCGTTCTTTAAATCAGACGCGCTGTATTTCACGGTTGGACGAGACGAACGTGTCGTTGTGCTTTCGATTTGTCTCGTTATCGTTAATTGGAGAAAATTTCACGGACATACTATCGCTCGAGATTTTCGCCGTATCGCTGTCGCTTCAGCTTCGAAGGTTTTTGTGACTTTACTCAATTTGTCGATGGACGGTTGTCACTTGTGTTTGTCTGATTCCGAAGCATTGTGTAACACACATGGAAATACCGGGTAAAATACAGGATAAATTTTCTAAAGCTTCTTCCACGCCGAATTCTCGTTTCTCGGGCATTGTTTTCTAGCATACCTTCGTACTCGCTCGGCAACTGGAAGGAATTGTTGCCTCGAGGAGCAATAAAGCGAGTACTCGCGAGACAGCGGATAACTTAGAAGCGGCGTCTTTCGTCCGCAAGTTTGCGTGGGAGAGGGGGGAGAGCGCGCAACCAATTCGGGGCCGCACGCATCTGCATCCACTGTTATAAACCATAACTTCCCTTAACTCGATTAACGTGTAACCTGATAAATGAACGACGCGCAAACTTCTAAGTACCTTCGAGCCTTGAATGTAAATTGCGAGTAGACGTCGACATAATAACGATGATCGATACTGGTCGCCGATCGAGCAGTTAAAACCATGAACTCTAACCATTGCGTGGCGGTCTCCGTGCCCTGGACCCTTCTCAATTTGTCAATAATTAATAAAATTACACCTACACAGAGAACGTTCGATAATATTTTAGTAAATTGAGATGTGTGATCGAAAGATCGTTTCATTTTCAGCATTACATGATAATATCCTATCGATGAAAAACCAAATATCCTGTCTCTGTAAAATAAAAAAAAGAATCAATTTTAATCACGATATTGGAAAGTTACAGTGTTATTACACGTAACAGACATGAAACGGACGAGACGAATGTTGTACACGGAGGGAGGCGACCGTCGCTGAAGTAGGAAGTTGCCTGATTAGCAAGTATTGTTCTGGAAACGGAGGGAATCCGTACGTTGCGGGTCTATTGTTGTCGTACTCGAATCTGGTCCGGTCATGCTTGCCGGCTGTCAAAGAGGCAAATTGCGTTTCCAGCCGCGTATAAACTTGTGCACCCTTTCCTTGTGGCGATCGCCGCGAACGTCACCGCGTAAAAACTGCACCGCCCCTTCACCCCGGAATTCCGGTAAATGCAGCTAGAAAGTTGCCCGGCGGCCATCGCCATTCGCGAAAATCTGAAAATTCGAGTGCATCGGGCCAATATAGTTTGTTTGATGTTCCGCTCGATCGACTCTCGTCATTGTGTAAATTAAACAAAACCACTGTCGATAGCCCATACCGATGTTACGAGTTCGCTTTTAACATTTACAGCTCTTATCGGAAAGAACAGAACGAGTAATAATATTACGTGTTATTTCGTGTTTTTGTATTACCACTTCTCAATAACTGTACAGTGCGGTCAATGAAGAATACTTTCATCATTCTCATTGTTTTCTTTTGTAACGCAATACACGAATCATTCCCATTTTAAACGGCACTTCCCTCGATTTAAACTCGAAAGGAAGCACGAAGGGTTCTCGACTAAATCGGAAGTCTCTTTCGAGCGGGTCTAGGATCGACTAGAATATTACACGGTCGATTTATAGCCACGCGTTCCGATAAGTTTCCCGACGATGATCCACGATTGAAACGCGAGTCGATACATCGCGAGCACTTGGCTATTCGAGAGGGGCTCGCCGGCCGCCGCGAAACTTTTCCAATTAAATTTCCACGATTGCGCCGACCCCTTCGCGCTCGTGTCCGCGAACGAAGATAATGCCGGCTCATCCGAGCGCTGGATGAAACTTTGCCCGCGCGGACGTCACGGATGATCGATTGCCAGCCTCGTTTATTTCAACGATTCTCCTTGGCTTAGAATACTTGGACGAGTCTCAGCCCCTCCGTGTGGTACGATTTCACGTTTGTTTCCGGTTTCTCGTCGAACATCTGACGAGTGTATACATTATTGATGACACGACGTTTCGAATAGAATTTATACTTGAATAATAGGGGCAAGCGTAAGGATGAATTGGCTCGTCTATCGCATCAGTCGTACTAATTGTTCACTCGTACTATTCGATCAATCGAAGCCGAGAGTGGTATTTAAAACAGTTCACGTCTGATTCCTTAGGAAATGGTCTTAATCGATTCCAGCACAGATCGCTGGAGACACGCCTACGAAATAGACGAGAAAGTTTAAGAACCTCGATGGGCGGAGAGAAATCGGACCGATGGGGCGGAAGAAGCGGGGAAGAGAAGCGGGGAAGAAATGAGCGTGGAACCGGCGAAGGGCCAGGAGATGACACCGAATAGACGCTCACCAAGAGATTTCCAGCAGAATTCGATTGTTACGCGGGCATAGGGAATATCGATTCGGTGTCGGGTCTTCGGCACGGGCCTCTTCGGCGACAGAAGAAAGCAGAAAAGTCTTCCCTTTCCTCTACTTCGTAGGAAGAGGGGGGAAGGGGTGGGCGACGTGATCGACATAGATGGTCAAAGGCTATTGTTCGGGGTCGTCGTTACGCGCTGCAGTTCTCTCAGCGTGCAACGTCGAAGAGAACCCCTTGTACCGGGTCTTGTACGCGTTTCACTAGGGCACGTCTGACTATGTGCTGGTACATTTCACTGTGTGCCAGCAGCAGCAGCTACGTCTACGCTCGGTACGAATCGGGGGCCAAGATTTTTCCCGAGACCGAGACCCAGGCGAATTCCAGAAGAATGCGATGCCAATGGGATTCTTCCCGACGATTTAGAAACTGTTTTTAGATGGGGAGCTCGTAAATGGAGCGGACAGGCCGACGATGATCGTTCGTGCCCTTAATTCCGAGACGAGATTCCCGATTATCGTCCCGGACGACTGGTTTCTTCGTTTTAATGCATTTTCAACCGGGGGCGGAAATGATTATTGATCGGGGAGTACTGCGTTCTCTGCGTGGCGAAAAAGCTGAAACCGTGGGTGTTGCTGTATTCTCACGAAGATCTTTTATATTGTCCACGAAGAAATATAGAATTTCTGTTTCCATCGTTTCACATCATCTTCGTTCACGGATCTGTTCCAAACAAGTGGAAGTATATAGTATGTACATTTTGAACGGAAGTACAGGCAAGTGCAATTAGAAGTGAACCAGGTGCAATTTCGTTTCGCAAAATCGATCGACTCAGAAAAAGTGTAACACCGTAGTCGAGTAGCCGGCGAGAAGGTGTCAGTTCGAAATCGAGAAGTTGGATATTGACAATGTGACGGGACGACGGGGAAAGCTTTCACCGTGGAAGTATATACTTTTTTGTGAAATCAGTCTCCGAGGGGCTGAAAAATAGGGTTTGCGGTTCCTGTGGTTGGGAAAGGAGACAGAGAGACCGTACGCAACTTGCCGCCATATTTCGCGCACAATGGAACAAAATTGACTGTCTAGAACTTGGCATTTGTCCGGGTAAAAGAGGGACTCCAGAGATTCGCTCTCCACGTTCGAATCGGTTCGTTCGTCGATACGTTCGTCTATCACGGAAATCCTCCGCCATGAACGTTTCGAATTTGAATTCATCGCGCTCGAAACTGCGGAAGAAATTTTCCTTTCCTCGAATCCATTGCTCGTTGACCAACACTACTGCGTGTATTTTTTAATCAAAACCAAGCGCACACTGTGGCTCCGGTTCTGTATTCCGGATTCGGCGGAAAATTCTCGTAAACAGAATTTCCCACAACGAGACACCCACAGCGTCAGGGTTCACCATTTTTCCTAGGGATCCAACCGAATGAATATAAGAACCTTTCCTCCGTGAACACCGGATGGTGAAACGACTAGCGTTTCTCGCCGGCAAATTAAGGGAGCTTGAATGTTTCCCTCCGGTCTGGCACCCCCCTGGCAAGGATAATAATCCGGCTGAAGCGCTTATTTCCCCGGGTTTACGCGAAAATCCTCGCGCGGAATCGACCGTGTAGGAGAGCCTTAGGAGCCACCCGAGTAATTTTTCTCAATTCCCCGTTTCGCGAACAATTTAATTCAAGGGACAAAAGAGAGCCACTAAGAAACGGGTACACACGAACGCGATCTTGGGACGTCGTTTGGAAGTTTCAAGAACGGGCTCTGGCCAACCGCCCCTCACCCTCCGTGGAATCCCTCCGGTGAATCCAATTCGCGGAACAATAACGACCAACTTTCCAACCCCTTTCCAGGTGTGTCAGGCCAGACCACCACCACCCCTGAAACTGCTTCACGAAATGGATACGGCTCGACAGGGTTATTGCTTAGCCGAGAATATTATCTTTCTCCCCACACACCTTATTCTCCAGCTTTTCACTTTTCCCTGGATCTTCCCCTAGTTCTCGTCACTCCCCATCCCCTTCGAGCCCCAGCAATGCATTTGCAATGAATGGCAGGGGTTAAAAGCCACGTGGAAAAGGTTTTCGCGTGTGGCTGATCCTGCTGTCGCTTTGAAATCCTGAAAATCCGATCCGGATTTGATGTTGGTTTCTTCGGCTTTTTCGAGGGTCGATATTTTTTTTCGTAGGGAGGTTCAGGGTGATGGAGATGAAAAATCGTTGGGACAGTCGAGGCAGGATGTTTTGCTGAATGTTTTATATCGCGCCCCGGCGGGTCGTCCCGGTGAAAATTGAAATTCCAGAGTGACGGGAACTCGTCGGTGTTCGTCAGAACGGGCACTATTTATTCGGCTGGCCGTGAAAAATGTCCAGCTGGCCCTTCCGTGTGTGTACGTTTATCCCGGGCGCGGAGCAATTAAACTGTCAGCCGAAATTAATCTGCCACTTGTTTGCTGGCTTGTCATCGGCCGCGTCTTTTACACGCGCCGTGACAGCTGATATCGGTGGCCTCTCCCCGTTTCGTAAAGTACCGTTGCACGAGAAAGATTGACAAATATACGCGCGTTTCGCGGAACGCGGCACAGACACATTTAGCGTTAATATAATATTGTCTCTGGCCGTGGATCGAGGTGTTTCGCTTTTAATCAATCAAACGGACCGTCCGAACTAGCTACGCTTTCACTTCGACCTGCGCAAATATTTGACTATGTTGAAGAATTCTTCACTGACCCGTACGGCGGTCTGCTAGCTCGTAAAATAAACTGTTTTCCCAACCCAACGAGAGGACCCGTGACCGTAGCCTGATCACTTTCACCGGCGCATCGATCACCGTCCGACCATGTACATGTTTACGCTACTCCGACCGACACACTTCGTGGCTAATGAAAAGGGTATCTCGTCCCGAATAGAACCAGATACACGTACCACCGGGGAAAAAATAATCTCAGAGAGGAATCGAACCTTTCCATTTCCTCCTTGGTTTCCCTCTCGATCGAGCGGTGTCCCGTGACACGGAAGAATCGCGGTCGCGTGCATATTTTACGACGCGATAAGAAGGAACCTCGGAAGAAAAGCTCGAGACGTCGAGCTCAGTCTCTGCTGGTAAGGGGAGTAAAAAAGAAAAAAAAAAAAGAAAGGAACCATGAAAAGAACCAGCTTTCCACCGTCGCGAAAAGGGCCGGGATAAAATGTACTTTCGCGATATAGACGGACGGCGGTTCTTTCATGGCCCGTTCCTCTCGCGGTTATGGCCACTGGATAGCCGTAGTTTCCGCAACAGATGTGTCCGACTACGCCGCTGTCTCGGTTCCCGTCGAACTCCCTGGCGATATTCGGGAGAGTACCCGCCGGAAACCGGATCAACGGTCGGTCGAAGAGGATCCGCCAGAAGGGGGAGATGGACTTCCGTGAGAGACTGTTCATGCTTTACCATCTGACGTTTGCATAATTTCCCTATAATATATTCAGCAAGTTCGTTCATGACGGGAGCTCGAAAACAGAAAAACGTAAAGCAAATTAAACTTCCGAAGAGAGGTCTCACTGACAGAAAATAAAATTCTGCAGAGTGCAATGAACCTTGTGGCTGACTTATTACACGCACTACTACTTACGAATTGCTAATCTACAGTGCTAGGTCGTGGAATTGCTTTTGAAGAATGCAGAAAATGATGAAAAGTTTGACGCATGTTATCAAATATGAGAATGCCCTTTCAATCTTCACGTACAGGTATTCCATTTAGAAGAGAAATGAATGTCAATAGTTAGAAATGAGGGAGTCAACAGCAGTTGCATTTGAACGCATTATTAGTATTAATTGTTAGAGGTTCGTCGATTTACTATCAGTATTTATTTATGGGAGTCAACAGCAGTTGCATTTGAACGCATTATTAGTATTAATTGTTAGAGGTTCGTCGATTTGCTGGTCGTTTAATTGCGCCAGGTTCGATGGTTCAATTGCAATTAATGGCGCTACCAGTATTTTTCTTTCTGTCGAACCTCAACACACAAAACGATATTGTACTCGCAAATAATGCCCACCCTCGCCCTCCTGTTTCAATGAATTTACTATTCCGTGGATTGCTGGTTCATTAAAAACTGCTCCGTCCATTCGGTCTCGTCGCCTTAATCAACGGGAACGATCGAACTTCCCACCAAACGTCGTGAAACAATATCCCCCTCCCGAAAGAGTTTCAAGCTTAACCGCGGATGCTGCTTCACCGTCTCGGTGTTTGTGTCAATCGATCCTACTGAAACGTCCTGTGTTTGCACATCGTGGACTTAATGAAATTACAGATATACCCAGAACACAGTATCCCGCAGAGAAATTGCATTTCAAGTAAAAACAGTTGTTATTTTTGTTTCGCGAATAGAAATGAGAGAAACTTTATCGTGGCTCCTATTTAAAGAGTAACGAGAGTTACCTTCACAGAAACGAATAAACGTATACTGGTAAGGTTCGTTTACCGAACGAGAGAAAATGATTTCGAACCTTTCGACAAACAGTCCACGCGGAATGGGGAACGCAATGAATAGAAAATACGAATCACGAATAATTTCACAGTATCGCGCCTCGTTTTATAGCCAGTTGGGTCCGAGGGGCAGCGTGAAAAGTCGTTGAACAAGTCGGCTCGTCGAAACATTAATTAAACGGGTCGAAACGAGACGAAATGGGTAAGAGGACGGAGAGTGGGAGAGGGGGGTGAGTCGCCGCGCGGCGTTTAATTTAAACCAAGAAAAATCACCGGGTGTCCTGTAGCTAGCATCTAATTAACTCGAACCACGATGGTCCTTTCAGTTCCTTTTTCCAACGGGTCGGCCCAGAGACCTGGACAAAGCCCGGGTCGACGCTTTGTTTCGCACAAAAGCCCACCGGCCGCTGGGAAAAATAATGGGAAAATGTAATAAATCGCGTGATTAATTAAGCCACATTCGCCCCGCTATTCGCGAAACCTATACGAGGCGCGCATACCCCGTCCATTCTTAGCGTTGAAGCGCGTTTCGTCGCGCCTCGTCCATTATTTACCAAGACGACCGACAACAAGGACTCGCTGGGGCAATTAATAATCCACCGACGGCTCGCGATGCACCATTGCTCCCCTGATGGAAATTCGCGCTGCGCCTCGGAACCATTGCATTCTGCATCGAGAAGTAATTAACCCGTTGCCATTCTTTGAACCATCCTTGAATTCGTGCGATGGACATTTAGAAAATAATTTTCGCCACGTTTTGTAGTCTGTCAGAACACTATTCCCGTGTAACAGTCAGAAATACAAAAATTCTAAACGACCACATAATTCGGAGATTACTCCAGTCCGTATATTATTATCCATTTCGTTTTTTTTTTTACTAACAAGTTTTCGAATAGCGAATCGTCCAGCTACAAATGCCTTTTGTCCTAGAATATTTGCGAATCGCAACAGATATTTTAACGCTATGAATTTGCTCCAGCGATCAATACCAGCATGTAGTATCGATAATCAAAGAGGCGTACAGGTAATCGATCATTCCGTGAGAAATGGAAACGTTCGACGAGGCTTTCGTCGCCCCTCGAGGGAGCCGTTCCCTCGACGTCGCGGTTTCTGTCGGTCGTACGTGACTCCGCGTCACGTCTCGCGAGCTTCTCCTCTCGACGACCGAAGAAAACCAGCTCGACACGGTTGCAAACTTGCGAACGTGCCTATATTTCGTCTAATGAGCCAGAAGGATTGGCCGTCTATTGGCAGCTCTCTCTTATTAGGCGATGCTGAAATAAGCCATTTCCGTCTTACACGCTCGGATTCACGAACAAAAAGCTATCTCGTTGCTTTCGTCTTCGTTCGCTCTTTTCTTGCTACGGTCGCGTTTCTATTTCCGCAATCAATAATTCGGCATTGAATTCTCTCTATCCTTGACCAGATTTCTGTTCAAGAGCGCTCTCAACATTGTGGAATTCAATGCTCGCACTAATGATATCTTCGCGAAACGAAATTAATTGCACCTTCTTTCACGAAGGGTAACGACGATGATTCTTATCTCGACGATTTCCATGTTTCAACGCACGCCGAGAAGCTCGAGAGACACGTGATGTACGACTCGTAAATCGGATCAAGCATTACTCTACCTACCACGCCCCCGTAATTTTCGCCGGCAATTCTCGTGAGTGCGGGTATGCGCTTTCCGTTGGGAATAACGTAATCGCAACAGGCTCCAGTCATAGTAGCGTTACTGCGCTAACACGATACTCCAGACGTACCCGATTAATCGTTGCCCGTGCGCGGGAATTACTTCGTATTAAGCTCTTAGTGGTTATTCGAGAAACAGAAGAAAGTCATAATGACTGTGTAAGTTCGGCTGTAAAAGTGCACGTTCGAGGTAGTGGATCAAACTATTGGAATCTAATAGAAAGTTAAATAGTATTTAAAATTCAGTTTGGCGAACCGTCTGACCATTGATCGCTGTTTCTACTTGGAATTAATGATTGTGTGAATGCTCATAGTAAGTACGGTATGTTTTCTATTATATTTCCTAGTAATCAAACACAAAACTGATCGTTAAATACTATTAAAATCGACAACGATTTGGAAGTAGAAGAAGCCAGTGGCGGTCAGACACTAGAGACAAATGCTATTCAATATCAGAGGTATATTTGGAATCTTTATCTATGCTGGAAAAATTATCTATGCTTTGTCGTTTTATTAAACCACAAAAAGTGACCTCAAACTGGAAACGCAGGTTTCTCAAGCGTGGCACACACGCTCCCCGAGCCTCCACCGTCGCGAACGAGGAAAATCAGCCTCGGTGGTTTCATAAATCGCCTTTAATTTAATCGCGAACGAATATCAAATATCGCGGCGGTACGCCGGGTAGCAGAAAGCCCGGATGCTTCTGTCAGCTGTTATCTGGGTCGAGCCGCGATTAGATTCGAGAATCGGCGTGTGTCCACGGGGCACGGTATCGAATACTCTGTGGTCGAACGTTCTCGCTGACTAGGGGTTGTAGAGACGGGGGGAGACAGTTTCGGATATTCGAGGTTTGCCCGTGATAGCGCGACGTTCGCTCGAGTTCACTTCAGGTTTCCAGAACGGTTATCGAAATCTTTAATATAAACCGAACCACGTCACAAAGATATACGCGTTCGTACGGTCGGGATGCCCCATCGGTCATTTCGACGGCTGTTCCGCCGGAGAATGAGAGCAGGATGTGTTTCACGACGGTTTGAAACCAGCGACGAGTTTAAGAGGATTAGGCAGTTAAAAAATCGATATCTTTTATTGCATTCTTTCTGAATAAAATGCCATTTAGTTTATATTAAACTTCGCAAAATTGTTGATGTGGCAGCTAATTTTGAATTTTTGTTAACGATATAATAGTAGTAAACATTGGGTAAAATGGTACATCTGGACTTGCTTTCATTTTCTTAAAAATAAATGAAAAACACAGGTTTTTCACGAAAACCGATTGCTTAGTCCCCTGAAACTCTGGCCTTTACGAAGAATATTCGGAGAGTGGATCGACTTTTGATTTTCCAGAGGACTGTTCCAATCGCTCGGGATACGGTTTCGGATATCGTATCGAATGAATTTTCGGTGGAAGGTCCGCGCTTCGAATCCGCGAAAACGTCACAGGATCTCCCTTACTATTTAACTCGGTTTCCCTTGATTTCTTTTTTGCAATATCACCCGAGAGAAAGATTTCCATGATTTTAGTACGTGATTTCTCGTAGCGTGCACGGTCCCTGGTGTATCTCGGTTCGATCAAGAGACACAATAATTAGCAAGGTTTTGCGTGCACCGAGGCCGTTGCACGCCATCCCGACAGGGGCGAGGGGGATGATCAATTTCGATGAAGCGCACGTTCGCTCGGCGAATTTAATTAAGTTCTTGCCGTGGACTGAAATGAATTCAATTCCCTTCGATTCTCGGCCGGATCACGAAATAACAAACCCGGCCGAGCGAACACCAACCCGGGTGGTACATCGAACGTGGCGCGGACAAAGGAACGAGTAGTTGTTGCGCTGTTTCAGTCTCCTTCGGCTCTTCCGCCCTTAATGAACGTCTGACATGAACAAAAGGGTAAATATTAAATTCTTCATTGTGATCGGGTTGCACGATCGGATAAGGGAAATTTAATACCAACCATTTGTTGCCCCGAGTTCAATGTGAAGCTCGGTGACTCGTACACCATTCTGTTCCGTGTGTGTACTCGTGGCGTTTAAATACTGACCCCGTGTTTAATCCTTAATGAACGAAAACTAGTACTTTGGTCGAAGCCCAGGGTCATTTAGTACCATGTCGAAAGTAGACACAAAGCACAATTTTCACGTTCAAACGACTACGATCGGCGATTGAGAATGATCCTGTCCGACTAAATATCAACAACAATACGATAAACTGCACAAGTTGGTGAACAAGACGGAGAAAAATTGGGCAACCTCGTCTGGTGAACTGCTTTCTTAACATCGAAACGACATCGCTTGGGGGTGGAGACCCCGTGGCTGCACGCGGCGGCGGGTAAACAATTTTTACCGTGTTGCGTTTGCGCGCTTGTATGCGCGTCCCGTAAAATAAATAACGAGAACGTCGCGACGGTGGTCGCGGGCGCTCGCTCACGGAATGATAAGACCGACGGGGAAGTGAATTGGTGGCAGGAAGGACCTTTTGCATAAAGCGTCTGCCACTTTGCATATCTCCCCCTGGTGGCGTGTTTGCGTTCTGATTTTAGGCAAGAGATTCGCAGGACCTTCGTCCCCGTGTCCTGCAGCCCTTTCTTCGTTTCGGTATCCGTTGTTTCATTCCATCGTTCCCCTTATCATTTCTTTCGTCTTACAGCTCTATTCGTTTCTCTTTTTGCCGTTCGCGTCACATGGTATTGCGAATCGTGGACAAAAAAATTCCTGAAACTCATTCACCACGTTAGCTTCAGCGGGAAACGGACGAAAAAGGGGCAGACGACCGTGTTTCGTTCCGCGGAATTTTTCCGGCGTATTCTATGCTGGCGTTGCAACTGCGGTAAAGGTGGCGTACGAAACGCCGGAAGAAACGGAGGGATGAGGGGGCAGGAGCACGCAATTATATGTACATCAGTTGCAGATCTCTGAAACGGTACCAGCCAGGAACGGAGCATCTTGTTTCCGCTCTCATTCGAGTGGCTAATTAAATCCGAGATATTGTGCCGAGCGTAAAATTACCCGCAACGAACCTCTGAGAATGAAAAAGATGCGGTCTGAATGCCCCGAGGGGTGGGGAGTGGGCCGTATTTCATCTCTTGAAAACATTTTCCTACCGGATGAAACTTGCTTCCCGGATCCGAGGAGTAAATACATTACTATCCATCGATGTTATATGCTTGGAAAAGGAAAGCGTGAGAACAGCAACGCGAGAGGACCGAGTAACAGTTTGAATTTCGCGTAACGCTCCATTCGCGATTGTTACTTCGAATTGTTGTACACTAAGACAGGCTGGCATCGTTTCGATTAAACGACGGAAATTTCGATCATGCTCGATCTACTAATGCAACTTATATGTCATCCGGTAGGCGTGTGACGTTGTTGATTCAAAGCCTATGTATAACAACGGTCTCGGTAACAGTGAGAATCCTGTAACGAGATACACGACTGTAAATACGGCCTGCGATCGGTAAATCGTGTTCTCTGTCGAGTCGAATAACTAGACCATAAACTTTAACATTGATCTCGTTTCGCGTTACTTCGACGCTCGTGTTACCGATACACCCTGATTAATACTACTATCGATAACGTTAACTTGTAATTCCGTAACGTTGCGCGCGGTACGGCTCGCCCACTCCTCCCCTCCGACTGTCACCGACACGCCTTCAATTCGAAATCGGCGTTTTCGATGTTTGCTCTGAAGATTACGGCTTTTGCGACGCGATCCGATTATGAAATGCAGAGGCTGCTGGGGCGGGCGATTACTATTTCCAATCGACAACACTCGTCGGCCGTTCATTTACTTTTCGTTAATTCGTTCCTGAATCACCTGAATCAACTCCACGGTCAAGAGAGGAACAAAATTCTCTGCTAAAAAGCAGTGATATTACTACACTCTTAAATTGAGTGACACAATTTTTTAAACATCCTCTGTATAGAATCTGTACGCATGAGGTGCAGGGAATGCAGTAAATCCTCGATGAATACTCGAAGATTCATCGGCACTGAACATTAAATATTTCATAAACTAATGGCCATACTCGACTGAAACAAACATCGTTGGCAGCAGAATTCCAATCTCTATCGCTATGCTAAACCTCATTGAAAAGTCAGCGTTACACCTGGGGACCACTCCTTGTCAATACCGAAGAACGTTCGAATACTCATCGACAATTTACTGTACATCGTCTTCCAATTAACCGATTTCATTATTTTCATCCGTCAAGTAGAGGTTAACGATCATACCGGCGCCATCGACGCGCGACTCACCCCCCTCCACCACGGGGAGTGGGATGGAGACCCTGCATCGCATGGACCAGCAATTTAAACGTCACCGTGAAAAAATATTACGGCAATTTCCAAGGAGCCGGGGAAAGAATTCCTATTGAACCGCGACCGTTCCTCCGTTCGTCCGGATATTCACCGTATAATTCTGATGATGATGACTGCCGGGGGTGGCGGCAGAGGCCGGTCACTGACGCAACCGTGGGTAATTTATATTCACCCGGAAACGCGGGTGATTCGGATTGGCTCTCTGTTTTGCGCTGGTATTATCGCGGTCAAACATTAACGCCCAGCTGAAATAGCGTCGCAGCCGCGCCACGCAGCGGGGATTTACATGTTAAGCATTTAAATTGCTCACCCCTTTCGCACGCGGACTAAACCAATCACCCAGTTTGACGGTGCCGCTGTCTCCAGGACTGATATGCTTTTGAAATGTTTTTACGAGGCACACGCTAGCTGGTATCCAAACAGATTTCCCTGAATGATGGTCAGGGTGTGATTTCGACGGCAATTGTTTTTAGGGTGGGTTTGCATTGATACGGGCTGAACCAGTCGAGCGAAAGATACTCGATTACGCGATAAAATGAAAGAACGACGTGACTAAAATCGATTTATTTGCACTCGCGACCGATCTTTGGTGCACCGAGCGATACAATATTGACAGTTTGATGTCGAGTGATGTAGTAGTACGTCTTTCTTAAATAAGAACTAAAACAAAAAGAAGTAGGAAGAAATCGCTTTCCCAAGATGAAAAGTTTGTCAAATAAAGGTTAAGTAGTAGTTTCGAAATATTTCTACAACACCTGAAGTTGTATACTTGCATACACAAGAACCCTCCCGTTAGCAGAGTGTTAAGTCAATACACCTGTACTCTGACAAATTGCTGTCCTGTGCGCGGAATCGTGATTATTTCGAAAGATTCGTGAATTTTCTAACTCTAACTTCGAAAACGGTCCATGAAATTATCCCATTTTCCCCGTTAAATCCCCCGGAGGGGGAGAAACGAAGGTCGCGTGGAGGGACATGGAAAACATCCACAATGAATATTGGCCAGTTTGAAAGCCGTTTAAATTCTGAGCTGACCGAATTAAGCTTCTCCCTCGTGCACCCATCAAAACATTCCTGGCTACGGTTCCGCGTCGCGGCCCAGTTTCCGTGTGTTATTATTAATATTATTATCAGTCTAGCCCGAGCATCAGGCTCGTTTAAATTATTCCAGGCCTCAGCCTTTGTCCGCCTGGCGAGATCTGCATTACGTTGGATTCCCTGGCCGGGCATGGGAGCATAATTATATTGACTTTGTACCATTGTAGGCCCCCGACACCTCTCTCTCCATCTGTGTGTGTGTGTGTTCTCGTGCATGCGTGCGTCCAGATAGCACGCATAACGGATTTCCGTGCGCGGAGAGCGTGTATATATCACGGGCTCTGACTTGACGCTAGATACTCGATCTAGCTGGAATAAAGAGGATATTGCCAGTCCGATGGAGTCGCGACTCTGTCTTGCCCGTCGCAAGACGCTCTCCGGTAGGAGATGGTAAGTCTCGAGACGATTCACTTCACTGAATCCCGCGTCTACGGATAGCTAACACAACTGCATTGGAAAATCTACAGTCGATTTAACCTTTTAATGTATATCATACATAAATTTCCGTTGGAATAAAATTATTGATTACCGATACGTTGGTTTGTTCTACTTGTTCTATCGATAGAGTCTAAACGCTTGTAAGAACGACAAGAATAATAAGATAGGAAAAGTATTTTATAAAAATTTGCTAATTCAATTCATGGTAAATGTAAAATTTTTAAATGTAAATAGAGGGTATTACGCGGCACGTCGGAAAGAAGGTTGCGGCTGTTCTATTTACAGACGTCTGATACGTTGACTGGTACTACTTGCTCGTCGAGCGTCGGTGACACACAGGCTACCCATGGCAAGAAGAATCGATCCCTCCGCGCTCGGTTTATTAGACGTGGATGCAATGAGATTCCAATGAAACTCCATAGAATTGTCAGCCGTGTGCGTGCGCGCCTTCCGTCCGCATAAACTTTATCGCGGTCTACGTGGGCCTTATACGCGCAAGCATCAGGCGGGCTGTAAAACGGAAATTAAAGGCAAATAAATGATACGATCGGTTTTATTCGTACCAATGTCCGTGTCGTTAAACTTCCAGTCTGAATGGAACTTTTGAATTGAAGCTCGCGATAATACCACCGCTAGATAGGGTATTTATATCGGAAAATTTCGTCGATTTACGTCCCGTGACCGAAACGTGATTCAATGCAAACCAAGGGGGTGTACAATCCAGTTGGCGATCCGGGTAAAGTCCACGTCTTAAAATATTTCGTGGTGGCATGCAGTACGTCTATATCGGCACGATCTCGGGGCGGCTGACTTTCTTTTTTCAACCGGTAATGTCAGTAATTTCCCCGACATCCTGGCGGCCCCCGTTCGACACAACTTTCAAAACCCCCTTGGGCTCGCCACTTAATGAAACCAGATATTTCTATAAGGGGCGTGTTCCGCTTCGGAAATTGCACAATGAAACAAAAAGGAATTACTTTCCATAGAAAATTCCTCCTCTATCGCGTGTTCTTTAAGCTCCGGTTCGCCGTCGCACCGTCCAGCCCTCGGGCCACCGATTTATATTTATTACCCCCTCCGCGATAAAAGTCGACGCAGGATCTATAAACACTTAATACCGGTCGAAATTGCCGCTTTAATGGTCGACGCTCGGCACCGTTAATCGACAGTCAGGCCGCGCTCTATTATTTTCTGATCGATACCGTCCCCCTACCTCCTCAACCACCACTCTCCTCTTCCGGTTGGGGCGGGGGTTGCGCTGACGCACGCTAAATTAACGTGCAAAGAATTGCACGGGCAGCCACGCGCGCGGTCGCCTCAAATGACCGTCTTCATGATAATATGGGGGGGGGGGGGGGAGAGAAAATAAGTCCTTTGAGGGCGTTTAATCTCGCGTGGAAAACACTGACGCACACACACAGGGACAAGGGGGTTGGTGCGTCGCGCATTACCGACCCCGGTACACGAGGTATCTACACTTTGTCGATAGGATGTGCAGCGTGCGGAACGTTACGAGCAGTTGCCCCAATTTATCCCACTTTTTTGTGCTGAGAGCTTTTCAGCCTTTTTTCCCCTCCTTCCGTCTCTGCATTTCTGTCTCTTCTTTCCCTGCCTCTATCTATTTCTATCGCACGCGTGCTTTCTCCCTTCTACCATCTCTCAGTTGACTGTTCCGTAGCCGATGCCTTTTTGCTCCCCCCACCCCACCCACACCCCACCCCTTGGCCGGCACTTTTAAGTGCACGTACAGTTTAGTGCACTCTGACCGCGGGCGCAGCCAGCCAACACCGATGTAGGAGACATTTTTATTGCCGGGGCTTTAGCGAGTGTGTAGCCGATAAATGTTTCGTTCCCGTGTGACTAATGTCCCTCGACCTGGCTCGCACCGTTCCCCGTTCCGCGCGCGCACCGGTTCGAACACCACTTACGCGTTTCCATACGCCGTTTCCCCGCTACGAGATTAATAAAAAATTAACAGGCGATTCGTCTTCCCTGGAAGAGCATGCCGACCGTTTAATGGCTCCGCTGTCGTGGAACACCGAAGAGAGCCGGACGATTCGATAGGACCGGAACTTCTTTTTTCTACTGTTTTCGACGGTGTATGCGCGTAAATCACGCACCAGCGAGATAAATACATTTCCGTACGGTGGAGAATATTGTCGTTACGTTTTACCGACTGTGGAATCGCTGTTGTGTTTTACCTGTTGCCTTCGGCGATGGTATCCTCCAGACAACTGTTTGAGACACTGTTAGCACGCTGTTACAGTCAAAAAGACCGTACGTAGCCAGACAGACTTTATTCGTTTTTCAAGTCATACATATGACTGTACCCAAAGGGCCATTTTGTTTAGGTTTTCGGTAGTACTGCATGGACGACACCAGCAAATGTTGAACCTCTTGACAAGAGGATTAAAAAGGGAAATAAATGTATTCAATGGGCGAAATTGGAGAAAGTTAATTCTACAGGTTTTCTGTAATTCAAACGGTAGAGTTTACACCAGTTCATTGTATCAGGACGTTCGAGCAGTACGTAACATAGTCTATTCAACTACATGTATATTCAACCGCGGAACAAGTGAGCTCAAGTCGAAAATGAGATCGATTCACCATTATTCGAAAGCGCTTGAATTCCATTATTAAGAGACCAATACACTATTTCCAACAAATCTTGTTTCTCGCTCCATCGACGTGAAATCCCTACAGATTCACTGTTCCATGGCCTCCGGAAAACCGATCTTACCGAGTGGCCACGATTGAATTTTACCTTTCGCGGGAGGTAGAGACGCGCGCGAATCGCCATTGCGGTCTCACTGTTAGCACGCTGTTACAGTCAAAAAGACCGTACGTAGCCAGACAGACTTTATTCGTTTTTTACCCGACGCGTAAAAAACACAGCGGTTTGGTGTGCAAATCGATGACGTCAACCGAGAATCAAAAGCCTCGAGGGGGAGGGGTGGGCGAATTACCGCGAACACCAGCCGAGCCGATTGGTCCGCGCCATAAACGGCTGTGTATTCGAAACCTCAACGCCGCGAATACCAGCTCGTTTCTCACCCTCTCGCAAACCGCGCCTTTGTTCTCTGGTGTGCGTGAACGCGACCACCGATTCGTTAAGGTACACTCTGGTCCCCTACAAGCGATTAAACGATCACTTTTTCGATCTACATCTGCTCGCGGCTGACCTACCTTAACAATCGTCTCGATAATAAAATTCTCGAAAAATAATAAATCGTGAGACAATCTTCATTATCTCGCTGTGCACCATCTGTTATCCAGAGAATTACGTTGGAATTCCGTTTTTTTTTTTTTTTTCACGAAAACAGTAAACGTCGCACCGTAGGTGATAGATAATTGTGGATAAAAGCCATGTGACCACAACACCGAAATGAGTAAATCTCGTTAACATGGTCGATGGGGGGGGGGGGTTACGTGAACTCGAGAGGGGAGGTGGAAGTGGAACGATGTATCTCCCGTTCGCACGGTATTTGACAAAAAAAACAGAACACAGGAGGCGAATTCCCGTAGAAAGGCCGGGGGCCGACGACTAATCAAACGAGGACAACGCGAAACCTCGTCGGGACAAACAAGGAGGGATGAAACAGGGGGCTCGAAACGTGATTCGAGGGACTTTCACGCAGAGGTGCAGAGCGACAAGCACGAAACATAGACCGGTTAAAAAGGCAAAATAGGCACGGAGGGACGGGAGGAAAAAAAGGGTACACGCAGCTGGGGCGTGTCTGTCGTTCGATGCTGTCAAAGGCCGAACCCCATTGATCAGCAGCGCGACAGACTACAAAGTGGTTCGCCGTCGTTTTTTGTTCAACATCGTCGCAGGTGAAATCAAAGTCAAGTCCCGCACACGATTCGCGTCTTCAAAGGACCAGGATTCCTTCCGATCGGGGGTCGGGAGCGACCCTCTATTCTGGACACGAACACGGGACGTTCTGCGCTTCGAGCGTGAAAACCGGAGGGGGTTCGTCGGGCACGTTGGAACCGTCGACCCACGTCTGCACCCCTGTCTTTCGAGCTTTCGAACAGCTTGGGCGTTCAGGCGCAAAGGGTTTGAATATTATTTGAGAGTACTCTCGCCTTTGCCCTCGAGCACAGCGAATGAACGTATAGAAAATGCGTTCATACATCGAACAGATGACGATACACGAAGATGAAACAGCAGGGCTTGCGTTGAGTGTTTCACTCTACGAAAGTTCAACAGATCCCAACAGAGGGGAACGGTTCATTGTTTCCGAAATCATGAATCAAGATTCCTTGAACGTTCTACGGACCTTCTAGAGTAACGTAAACTTCTCTCGAAGTCCTATTCGTCCGAAAATTCTTTAAACGATGAAACGTCCTCGCCATTTATGGGCCAACAATGAAAACACGGAAACGTTCCTACGATTTCAGAACGGAGACGCGCTCCCCCTTTTTTACGATCGAAGTTACCGTTGCGTTTCTGGGTGAGGGTGGTAGTGGAAGGAGGGGTTGTAAACGTCGTCGACCTGGGAAAAAGTGCGGCGTTACTTTAATTTCGACCAGGGTGGATAAGTTCCAGTCGTTACAACTACCCCAGGTTGTTCCAGCAGCGCCGCGACCACCGGAAGTGGTGCGCGCGGGGGCTTTAATCTCGCGACTTACTGCCGCGAGTTTATTGTCGGGGTGAAAGTCTGAGTTAACCTACATTCCGTCTTCCTGAAAAACTTTCAGCGCGCCCTTTGTTCGTAAGCGTCGCCAACTTTAACCGCACATCCCCTTCGCCCCCTGGCCCACATCCCCTCTTCCGCCGCGTATACATTAGAGCCCGATATAATTTCGGGAACCACGGATAAACCGGTGAAACTCGCGGCGAAATTAAATTTCGGGTCGCACGCGCCCGCGCGTACGAATGAATGAAAAAGGGGACGGTGAAATTTAGCTTCCATTTCGAAGCCACGGTTAACGACCGACGCCGGGTGAAAGTTGGTCCGGCAGCGCGTTTTTAACGGCGGCAGAGAGCTAGCAGTTATCTCTGCACGTCGTTCAAATTGCACTTAACTGTTTGTTTTTCATTATCTGCGGTGCCCGAGACCACGGATTTGTGTTGGTACGTTGGTAAACATGGAAAAACCTTGGGAATTGCTCCGTTACTGTTTCTTTAATTAAACCGAGGAGTAAACTAAAATCGGATTAAGGAAACATATTTACGTATCGTTTTTGATCGTTTACATGTGAACTGCTGGTGTCGAACTAATTAACAGACTTATCGAGAATTTACTGTACTCTTCGAAACATTCGTCGAAACTGTAAAATCAGTCGGTGTTCACCAGCTCCGACAACAACGCGAATTATTCCGAGACATTGTATACAGACGGGCCAGAAAACAAAAGGGTCTTCATCGTGCATGTAAACCGAAAATCCACGCGCCAGTGCATCCGACGTGTTGACAAGCCGGCCTCGAAGTTATTCATCGTGTTATGCATGCAGGGTATGCCCCCTTTCGTCAAGTATGCCAGTGAATTCCTTTATTTAAGGCGAATCCCGGAGCCAAGAGAGTGCCGGGCGTGCCAGCTTTGGTACACAGTCCTCAACAAAGTGGAATTTTTGCGAACAACCACGTTGCCAAGCAACCCGGCCCCCGGGCTTCGTTATTTATTTCAACATAATTTTCCCCCCCGAGTACCCCGTTCGACCCGAAGTTATCCGTGTGAACCGAAGCTGACGAGCCGTGCTCGTTCGAATGGAAAATCGTGGTCCTTCGAGGGATTAATGTCGTCTGGCGAGACGGTCCTCGACTGTTGGCCGCTCCCGGCTGTCGGAACATCTGTCATGGACCGCTAACAAGGGAACTTTGCTAGGGTGGAGATTATGATCTTTACGATTACCCAGGAAGACATTGTCCATGACAGTTTACTGACGAACAATTCGAAAGATTGAATCCAGAACGAACGCTTATCCGGTTTATCGGTGAAAGATCAGTAGTAAGATCGCTATTAGGTCAGCCATTTCTCCTACTTCGTACAAAACTGACCTGATAAATTACTTGGAACTATTCTCGTTACAAAGTTAACAATGCCTACCGATCTAATAATATCTCAGCATGCCACATATAGACGTCCAACTTCAGACGCACATTCTTATCGCAATTAGCCCACGCTTTGACGGCAATTCATCCCCGATTGGCCGCCGGTTCCCACGATGCGTTCGCCATTGTGTGGCCGTAATAAGAAGCTTAATATCCTCTGTCAAAGTACCCGAGGGAAATGAGCCCACCTCGTCACGATTTCGCGATGCGAAGAAACGCGGGCAGATGGGCGATCGGGGCGTGACGAGGGGCCAAGGGGGAACTAGGTGGATCACGTGAGATTGCAATTTAATCAATCTGCGGTCGAGGTACCGTGCACCGGTGACAACGAACGCCCCGTTCGATCGAGCAGCCTTCGTTCCACGCGGCCGCCGCCGTAAACCGCCACCGCCGCGAAGTGTCAAAGAAGGCGGGCACGTCGATTAGTGTGCTCGAGCCATCGACTATCTATCTAATCGATGCCCGACTATATATTCATCGATCCTGTCTCCCGATGGATTCCTCTCCGCGCACAAAGACCGACGCCGGCAAGGGGTTGTCGTCGCATCTAGTCGGGTTCATTAATCGCCAGGGACGAGTCCCGTGAGCGAGGAACGTTGTCGCTTTTGACGCTTTGAAATCTCCTCTGTAAGTCGAACTAGTCGAAATGGAACGTCGATTGTCTCTGCGGGGAGACGAGCGTGAGCTCGCGCGTGTGTGCTCGTTTCGAGCTGTGTGTAAACACGACCAGGTGTAATTACGACGCAAACACAGTCGGGGCTGAAATTACTCCGAGCTTGCGACACGAATGGGCGGGGAGGAATGATGAAGACATTCTGACAAAAGCATCTTTGTTGCTCTTTACTTCGCTGAGCGACGATAGTGGACGGAGATCTTGTCTTCGAAACGTGGATTTAATGAGCTTTGATCGGTTAATAGGGCGAAATTATATGTACAGCTTCTGACCTATGCTCGGCGTAGGTTTATCGTAAATCTGTGTAACATCAAGTAAGTAACGCGTTCATTTTTTTTTTAGATTTTTTACTTAGACCACATTCACAATCACCGGCACATATATTTCCTCGTGACGAACTGTTCTAACAAATTCAACCGTCATAAATACTATCTTTACGATTAAATCACTACAAAGCAATTCATCCAAATTCATTGCCTCCTGGGCCATTTCTTTAATAGTCAATTACCCGCTTGAGAGGCTAATCGTAATGGATCCGTCGTTGCTTCTTTTTTTCCAGAATACATTACTTTGACAAGCATCACTCCAATTTCAAGCTGAAAATTAAACAGTAACGTGTCTAATCTTTAATCTCGGATCAAGTCTTCTGAGTTTGTGTTTAGAGGAACCCCTCGTCGGAGGCGTCCTTTCAAAGACGGGAGGCGAGTTCAATGCTCGCTCGTTACCGTTTCCCCTGGCTTTCGTTCGTCGACGGATCGCTGGAAGAAGGAACGATTCCAACAATGAGATTCCTGGTCGGTGATCGCGGAAATAGGCGGCGACCGAGCGAAACTGAAACGAGGGTTAAATTTAAAGTGGGTCGTCGGTTGCGCGTCGCCTGGAGGGAATTCATCGCCGCGGGAGATAGCCGAAGGGGTGGCGTGTGGACGGGGGAGCTCCTGCTAGCTGACTGGCTGGCGAGAACGCTTGCGATTCCTTCGTGCATAATGTACATACATGAAAGATAACGTCGAACGATCGTAAATTGCGCGGCCATTACGTATTCACGACGCGGGAAGGACGCGTTAAGCCGACAAAGTTTCCAGCCGCGTAAGAAAGTAATCGCGGCGGGCGGTAACGGCGCGGTGGCCTCGCTAATCCATTTTAAGGGCCTCCCTTCGGGCTCATTTATAAGTCTCCTTTTGCGTGTATGCGCACGCGCGAATGAAAGTGGAGAGTTCGTGGGAGAGTTTGCCAGGGCAACATCGCCCACCAGCCACCACCGATTGCGGCTGTATTTGAGATCAAGTTCAATATGTACCCCGTTGGTAGTTTGAAGGAACGGCTTTCGAGAACTGCGGTCGATGTTTTCCGGTTTTCACGTAACACCCGTTGTCCTGGGAAACCGGCATACGCGCACACATAAACACACAGATCAGTCGATCGTGATGTATTCATCCTGTCCGAATTTATTTTTTTTCACCGTCGGCTAGAGACTATTCGTTGAAATGTCTTGTTTAATACACGAATATAAGAGTTACGTATAGAATTTAACGTAGGTCTGTCACTCGTAATCGTATC